>NW_027366019.1:0-84381 GCF_046119375.1 Phyllobates terribilis
CATTTACAATATTCATTGATTTTTGCCATTGAAAAACATGTTTTTCATATACCAGAAATGTTTGAAGCTACTGACTGAATGAAAGGAGCTGGCATCTCACTCTCTTTGAATCTTCTTTATCATGCTAGGATTAGCAGGAAAAAGCAAAAAATTTCAGAATTGCACCTTGCAATGTGGAGATATTACTGTTTGTGCATTTACAATATTCATTGATTTTTGCCATTGAAAAACATGTTTTTCATATACCAGAAATGTTTGAAGCTACTGACTGAATGAAAGGAGCTGGCATCTCACTCTCTTTGAATCTTCTTTATCATGCTAGGATTAGCAGGAAAAAGCTAAAAATTTCAGAATTGCACCTTGCAATGTGGAGATATTACTGTTTGTGCATTTACAATATTCATTGATTTTTGCCATTGAAAAACATGTTTTTCATATACCAGAAATGTTTGAAGCTACTGACTGAATGAAAGGAGCTGGCATCTCACTCTCTTTGAATCTTCTTTATCATGCTAGGATTAACAGGAAAAAGCAAAAAATTTCAGAATTGCACCGTGCAATGTGGAGATATTACTGTTTGTGCATTTACAATATTCATTGATTTTTGCCATTGAAAAACATGTTTTTCATATACCAGAAATGTTTGAAGCTACTGACTGAATGAAAGGAGCTGGCATCTCACTCTCTTTGAATCTTCTTTATCATGCTAGGATTAGCAGGAAAAAGCAAAAAATTTCAGAATTGCACCTTGCAATGTGGAGATATTACTGTTTGTGCATTTACAATATTCATTGATTTTTGCCATTGAAAAACATGTTTTTCATATACCAGAAATGTTTGAAGCTACTGACTGAATGAAAGGAGCTGGCATCTCACTCTCTTTGAATCTTCTTTATCATGCTAGGATTAATAGGAAAAAGCTAAAAATTTCAGAATTGCACCGTGCAATGTGGAGATATTACTGTTTGTGCATTTACAATATTCATTGATTTTTGCCATTGAAAAACGTCCAGAAATGTTTGAAGCTACTGACTGAATGAAAGGAGCTGGCATCTCACTCTCTTTGAATCTTCTTTATCATGCTAGGATTAACAGGAAAAAGCAAAAAATTTCAGAATTGCACCGTGCAATGTGGAGATATTACTGTTTGTGCATTTACAATATTCATTGATTTTTGCCATTGAAAAACATGTTTTTCATATACCAGAAATGTTTGAAGCTACTGACTGAATGAAAGGAGCTGGCATCTCACTCTCTTTGAATCTTCTTTATCATGCTAGGATTAGCAGGAAAAAGCAAAAAATTTCAGAATTGCACCTTGCAATGTGGAGATATTACTGTTTGTGCATTTACAATATTCATTGATTTTTGCCATTGAAAAACATGTTTTTCATATACCAGAAATGTCTGAAGCTACTGACTGAATGAAAGGAGCTGGCATCTCACTCTCTTTGAATCTTCTTTATCATGCTAGGATTAACAGGAAAAAGCTAAAAATTTCAGAATTGCACCGTGCAATGTGGAGATATTACTGTTTGTGCATTTACAATATTCATTGATTTTTGCCATTGAAAAACGTCCAGAAATGTTTGAAGCTACTGACTGAATGAAAGGAGCTGGCATCTCACTCTCTTTGAATCTTCTTTATCATGCTAGGATTAGCAGGAAAAAGCAAAAAATTTCAGAATTGCACCGTGCAATGTGGAGATATTACTGTTTGTGCATTTACAATATTCATTGATTTTTGCCATTGAAAAACATGTTTTTCATATACCAGAAATGTTTGAAGCTACTGACTGAATGAAAGGAGCTGGCATCTCACTCTCTTTGAATCTTCTTTATCATGCTAGGATTAGCAGGAAAAAGCAAAAAATTTCAGAATTGCACCTTGCAATGTGGAGATATTACTGTTTGTGCATTTACAATATTCATTGATTTTTGCCATTGAAAAACATGTTTTTCATATACCAGAAATGTTTGAAGCTACTGACTGAATGAAAGGAGCTGGCATCTCACTCTCTTTGAATCTTCTTTATCATGCTAGGATTAGCAGGAAAAAGCAAAAAATTTCAGAATTGCACCGTGCAATGTGGAGATATTACTGTTTGTGCATTTACAATATTCATTGATATTTGCCATTGAAAAACATGTTTTTCATATACCAGAAATGTTTGAAGCTACTGACTGAATGAAAGGAGCTGGCATCTCACTCTCTTTGAATCTTCTTTATCATGCTAGGATTAGCAGGAAAAAGCTAAAAATTTCAGAATTGCACCTTGCAATGTGGAGATATTACTGTTTGTGCATTTACAATATTCATTGATTTTTGCCATTGAAAAACATGTTTTTCATATACCAGAAATGTTTGAAGCTACTGACTGAATGAAAGGAGCTGGCATCTCACTCTCTTTGAATCTTCTTTATCATGCTAGGATTAGCAGGAAAAAGCTAAAAATTTCAGAATTGCACCTTGCAATGTGGAGATATTACTGTTTGTGCATTTACAATATTCATTGATTTTTGCCATTGAAAAACGTCCAGAAATGTTTGAAGCTACTGACTGAATGAAAGGAGCTGGCATCTCACTCTCTTTGAATCTTCTTTATCATGCTAGGATTAGCAGGAAAAAGCTAAAAATTTCAGAATTGCACCGTGCAATGTGGAGATATTACTGTTTGTGCATTTACAATATTCATTGATTTTTGCCATTGAAAAACATGTTTTTCATATACCAGAAATGTTTGAAGCTACTGACTGAATGAAAGGAGCTGGCATCTCACTCTCTTTGAATCTTCTTTATCATGCTAGGATTAACAGGAAAAAGCTAAAAATTTCAGAATTGCACCTTGCAATGTGGAGATATTACTGTTTGTGCATTTACAATATTCATTGATTTTTGCCATTGAAAAACATGTTTTTCATATACCAGAAATGTTTGAAGCTACTGACTGAATGAAAGGAGCTGGCATCTCACTCTCTTTGAATCTTCTTTATCATGCTAGGATTAACAGGAAAAAGCAAAAAATTTCAGAATTGCACCGTGCAATGTGGAGATATTACTGTTTGTGCATTTACAATATTCATTGATTTTTGCCATTGAAAAACATGTTTTTCATATACCAGAAATGTTTGAAGCTACTGACTGAATGAAAGGAGCTGGCATCTCACTCTCTTTGAATCTTCTTTATCATGCTAGGATTAACAGGAAAAAGCTAAAAATTTCAGAATTGCACCGTGCAATGTGGAGATATTACTGTTTGTGCATTTACAATATTCATTGATTTTTGCCATTGAAAAACATGTTTTTCATATACCAGAAATGTTTGAAGCTACTGACTGAATGAAAGGAGCTGGCATCTCACTCTCTTTGAATCTTCTTTATCATGCTAGGATTAGCAGGAAAAAGCAAAAAATTTCAGAATTGCACCGTGCAATGTGGAGATATTACTGTTTGTGCATTTACAATATTCATTGATTTTTGCCATTGAAAAACGTCCAGAAATGTTTGAAGCTACTGACTGAATGAAAGGAGCTGGCATCTCACTCTCTTTGAATCTTCTTTATCATGCTAGGATTAACAGGAAAAAGCTAAAAATTTCAGAATTGCACCTTGCAATGTGGAGATATTACTGTTTGTGCATTTACAATATTCATTGATTTTTGCCATTGAAAAACATGTTTTTCATATACCAGAAATGTTTGAAGCTACTGACTGAATGAAAGGAGCTGGCATCTCACTCTCTTTGAATCTTCTTTATCATGCTAGGATTAACAGGAAAAAGCTAAAAATTTCAGAATTGCACCGTGCAATGTGGAGATATTACTGTTTGTGCATTTACAATATTCATTGATTTTTGCCATTGAAAAACATGTTTTTCATATACCAGAAATGTTTGAAGCTACTGACTGAATGAAAGGAGCTGGCATCTCACTCTCTTTGAATCTTCTTTATCATGCTAGGATTAGCAGGAAAAAGCAAAAAATTTCAGAATTGCACCGTGCAATGTGGAGATATTACTGTTTGTGCATTTACAATATTCATTGATTTTTGCCATTGAAAAACGTCCAGAAATGTTTGAAGCTACTGACTGAATGAAAGGAGCTGGCATCTCACTCTCTTTGAATCTTCTTTATCATGCTAGGATTAACAGGAAAAAGCTAAAAATTTCAGAATTGCACCTTGCAATGTGGAGATATTACTGTTTGTGCATTTACAATATTCATTGATTTTTGCCATTGAAAAACGTTTTTCATATACCAGAAATGTTTGAAGCTACTGACTGAATGAAAGGAGCTGGCATCTCACTCTCTTTGAATCTTCTTTATCATGCTAGGATTAGCAGGAAAAAGCAAAAAATTTCAGAATTGCACCGTGCAATGTGGAGATATTACTGTTTGTGCATTTACAATATTCATTGATTTTTGCCATTGAAAAACATGTTTTTCATATACCAGAAATGTTTGAAGCTACTGACTGAATGAAAGGAGCTGGCATCTCACTCTCTTTGAATCTTCTTTATCATGCTAGGATTAGCAGGAAAAAGCAAAAAATTTCAGAATTGCACCGTGCAATGTGGAGATATTACTGTTTGTGCATTTACAATATTCATTGATTTTTGCCATTGAAAAACGTCCAGAAATGTTTGAAGCTACTGACTGAATGAAAGGAGCTGGCATCTCACTCTCTTTGAATCTTCTTTATCATGCTAGGATTAGCAGGAAAAAGCTAAAAATTTCAGAATTGCACCGTGCAATGTGGAGATATTACTGTTTGTGCATTTACAATATTCATTGATTTTTGCCATTGAAAAACATGTTTTTCATATACCAGAAATGTTTGAAGCTACTGACTGAATGAAAGGAGCTGGCATCTCACTCTCTTTGAATCTTCTTTATCATGCTAGGATTAGCAGGAAAAAGCTAAAAATTTCAGAATTGCACCTTGCAATGTGGAGATATTACTGTTTGTGCATTTACAATATTCATTGATTTTTGCCATTGAAAAACATGTTTTTCATATACCAGAAATGTTTGAAGCTACTGACTGAATGAAAGGAGCTGGCATCTCACTCTCTTTGAATCTTCTTTATCATGCTAGGATTAGCAGGAAAAAGCTAAAAATTTCAGAATTGCACCGTGCAATGTGGAGATATTACTGTTTGTGCATTTACAATATTCATTGATTTTTGCCATTGAAAAACATGTTTTTCATATACCAGAAATGTTTGAAGCTACTGACTGAATGAAAGGAGCTGGCATCTCACTCTCTTTGAATCTTCTTTATCATGCTAGGATTAACAGGAAAAAGCAAAAAATTTCAGAATTGCACCGTGCAATGTGGAGATATTACTGTTTGTGCATTTACAATATTCATTGATTTTTGCCATTGAAAAACATGTTTTTCATATACCAGAAATGTTTGAAGCTACTGACTGAATGAAAGGAGCTGGCATCTCACTCTCTTTGAATCTTCTTTATCATGCTAGGATTAACAGGAAAAAGCTAAAAATTTCAGAATTGCACCTTGCAATGTGGAGATATTACTGTTTGTGCATTTACAATATTCATTGATTTTTGCCATTGAAAAACATGTTTTTCATATACCAGAAATGTTTGAAGCTACTGACTGAATGAAAGGAGCTGGCATCTCACTCTCTTTGAATCTTCTTTATCATGCTAGGATTAGCAGGAAAAAGCAAAAAATTTCAGAATTGCACCTTGCAATGTGGAGATATTACTGTTTGTGCATTTACAATATTCATTGATTTTTGCCATTGAAAAACGTCCAGAAATGTTTGAAGCTACTGACTGAATGAAAGGAGCTGGCATCTCACTCTCTTTGAATCTTCTTTATCATGCTAGGATTAGCAGGAAAAAGCTAAAAATTTCAGAATTGCACCGTGCAATGTGGAGATATTACTGTTTGTGCATTTACAATATTCATTGATTTTTGCCATTGAAAAACATGTTTTTCATATACCAGAAATGTTTGAAGCTACTGACTGAATGAAAGGAGCTGGCATCTCACTCTCTTTGAATCTTCTTTATCATGCTAGGATTAACAGGAAAAAGCTAAAAATTTCAGAATTGCACTTTGCAATGTGGAGATATTACTGTTTGTGCATTTACAATATTCATTGATTTTTGCCATTGAAAAACGTCCAGAAATGTTTGAAGCTACTGACTGAATGAAAGGAGCTGGCATCTCACTCTCTTTGAATCTTCTTTATCATGCTAGGATTAGCAGGAAAAAGCAAAAAATTTCAGAATTGCACCGTGCAATGTGGAGATATTACTGTTTGTGCATTTACAATATTCATTGATTTTTGCCATTGAAAAACATGTTTTTCATATACCAGAAATGTTTGAAGCTACTGACTGAATGAAAGGAGCTGGCATCTCACTCACTTTGAATCTTCTTTATCATGCTAGGATTAGCAGGAAAAAGCAAAAAATTTCAGAATTGCACCGTGCAATGTGGAGATATTACTGTTTGTGCATTTACAATATTCATTGATTTTTGCCATTGAAAAGCATGTTTTTCATATACCAGAAATGTTTGAAGCTACTGACTGAATGAAAGGAGCTGGCATCTCACTCTCTTTGAATCTTCTTTATCATGCTAGGATTAACAGGAAAAAGCAAAAAATTTCAGAATTGCACCGTGCAATGTGGAGATATTACTGTTTGTGCATTTACAATATTCATTGATTTTTGCCATTGAAAAACATGTTTTTCATATACCAGAAATGTTTGAAGCTACTGACTGAATGAAAGGAGCTGGCATCTCACTCTCTTTGAATCTTCTTTATCATGCTAGGATTAACAGGAAAAAGCAAAAAATTTCAGAATTGCACCTTGCAATGTGGAGATATTACTGTTTGTGCATTTACAATATTCATTGATTTTTGCCATTGAAAAACATGTTTTTCATATACCAGAAATGTTTGAAGCTACTGACTGAATGAAAGGAGCTGGCATCTCACTCTCTTTGAATCTTCTTTATCATGCTAGGATTAACAGGAAAAAGCTAAAAATTTCAGAATTGCACCGTGCAATGTGGAGATATTACTGTTTGTGCATTTACAATATTCATTGATTTTTGCCATTGAAAAACATGTTTTTCATATACCAGAAATGTTTGAAGCTACTGACTGAATGAAAGGAGCTGGCATCTCACTCTCTTTGAATCTTCTTTATCATGCTAGGATTAACAGGAAAAAGCTAAAAATTTCAGAATTGCACCGTGCAATGTGGAGATATTACTGTTTGTGCATTTACAATATTCATTGATTTTTGCCATTGAAAAACATGTTTTTCATATACCAGAAATGTTTGAAGCTACTGACTGAATGAAAGGAGCTGGCATCTCACTCTCTTTGAATCTTCTTTATCATGCTAGGATTAGCAGGAAAAAGCAAAAAATTTCAGAATTGCACTTTGCAATGTGGAGATATTACTGTTTGTGCATTTACAATATTCATTGATTTTTGCCATTGAAAAACATGTTTTTCATATACCAGAAATGTTTGAAGCTACTGACTGAATGAAAGGAGCTGGCATCTCACTCTCTTTGAATCTTCTTTATCATGCTAGGATTAACAGGAAAAAGCTAAAAATTTCAGAATTGCACCTTGCAATGTGGAGATATTACTGTTTGTGCATTTACAATATTCATTGATTTTTGCCATTGAAAAACATGTTTTTCATATACCAGAAATGTTTGAAGCTACTGACTGAATGAAAGGAGCTGGCATCTCACTCTCTTTGAATCTTCTTTATCATGCTAGGATTAACAGGAAAAAGCTAAAAATTTCAGAATTGCACCTTGCAATGTGGAGATATTACTGTTTGTGCATTTACAATATTCATTGATTTTTGCCATTGAAAAACATGTTTTTCATATACCAGAAATGTTTGAAGCTACTGACTGAATGAAAGGAGCTGGCATCTCACTCTCTTTGAATCTTCTTTATCATGCTAGGATTAGCAGGAAAAAGCAAAAAATTTCAGAATTGCACCTTGCAATGTGGAGATATTACTGTTTGTGCATTTACAATATTCATTGATTTTTGCCATTGAAAAACATGTTTTTCATATACCAGAAATGTTTGAAGCTACTGACTGAATGAAAGGAGCTGGCATCTCACTCTCTTTGAATCTTCTTTATCATGCTAGGATTAGCAGGAAAAAGCAAAAAATTTCAGAATTGCACCTTGCAATGTGGAGATATTACTGTTTGTGCATTTACAATATTCATTGATTTTTGCCATTGAAAAACGTCCAGAAATGTTTGAAGCTACTGACTGAATGAAAGGAGCTGGCATCTCACTCTCTTTGAATCTTCTTTATCATGCTAGGATTAACAGGAAAAAGCAAAAAATTTCAGAATTGCACCTTGCAATGTGGAGATATTACTGTTTGTGCATTTACAATATTCATTGATTTTTGCCATTGAAAAACATGTTTTTCATATACCAGAAATGTTTGAAGCTACTGACTGAATGAAAGGAGCTGGCATCTCACTCTCTTTGAATCTTCTTTATCATGCTAGGATTAGCAGGAAAAAGCAAAAAATTTCAGAATTGCACCTTGCAATGTGGAGATATTACTGTTTGTGCATTTACAATATTCATTGATTTTTGCCATTGAAAAACATGTTTTTCATATACCAGAAATGTTTGAAGCTACTGACTGAATGAAAGGAGCTGGCATCTCACTCTCTTTGAATCTTCTTTATCATGCTAGGATTAACAGGAAAAAGCTAAAAATTTCAGAATTGCACCGTGCAATGTGGAGATATTACTGTTTGTGCATTTACAATATTCATTGATTTTTGCCATTGAAAAACATGTTTTTCATATACCAGAAATGTTTGAAGCTACTGACTGAATGAAAGGAGCTGGCATCTCACTCTCTTTGAATCTTCTTTATCGTGCTAGGATTAGCAGGAAAAAGCAAAAAATTTCAGAATTGCACCTTGCAATGTGGAGATATTACTGTTTGTGCATTTACAATATTCATTGATTTTTGCCATTGAAAAACGTCCAGAAATGTTTGAAGCTACTGACTGAATGAAAGGAGCTGGCATCTCACTCTCTTTGAATCTTCTTTATCATGCTAGGATTAACAGGAAAAAGCAAAAAATTTCAGAATTGCACCTTGCAATGTGGAGATATTACTGTTTGTGCATTTACAATATTCATTGATTTTTGCCATTGAAAAACATGTTTTTCATATACCAGAAATGTTTGAAGCTACTGACTGAATGAAAGGAGCTGGCATCTCACTCTCTTTGAATCTTCTTTATCATGCTAGGATTAGCAGGAAAAAGCAAAAAATTTCAGAATTGCACCGTGCAATGTGGAGATATTACTGTTTGTGCATTTACAATATTCATTGATTTTTGCCATTGAAAAACATGTTTTTCATATACCAGAAATGTTTGAAGCTACTGACTGAATGAAAGGAGCTGGCATCTCACTCTCTTTGAATCTTCTTTATCATGCTAGGATTAGCAGGAAAAAGCAAAAAATTTCAGAATTGCACCGTGCAATGTGGAGATATTACTGTTTGTGCATTTACAATATTCATTGATTTTTGCCATTGAAAAACGTCCAGAAATGTTTGAAGCTACTGACTGAATGAAAGGAGCTGGCATCTCACTCTCTTTGAATCTTCTTTATCATGCTAGGATTAGCAGGAAAAAGCTAAAAATTTCAGAATTGCACCGTGCAATGTGGAGATATTACTGTTTGTGCATTTACAATATTCATTGATTTTTGCCATTGAAAAACATGTTTTTCATATACCAGAAATGTTTGAAGCTACTGACTGAATGAAAGGAGCTGGCATCTCACTCTCTTTGAATCTTCTTTATCATGCTAGGATTAGCAGGAAAAAGCTAAAAATTTCAGAATTGCACCTTGCAATGTGGAGATATTACTGTTTGTGCATTTACAATATTCATTGATTTTTGCCATTGAAAAACATGTTTTTCATATACCAGAAATGTTTGAAGCTACTGACTGAATGAAAGGAGCTGGCATCTCACTCTCTTTGAATCTTCTTTATCATGCTAGGATTAGCAGGAAAAAGCTAAAAATTTCAGAATTGCACCGTGCAATGTGGAGATATTACTGTTTGTGCATTTACAATATTCATTGATTTTTGCCATTGAAAAACGTCCAGAAATGTTTGAAGCTACTGACTGAATGAAAGGAGCTGGCATCTCACTCTCTTTGAATCTTCTTTATCATGCTAGGATTAACAGGAAAAAGCAAAAAATTTCAGAATTGCACCGTGCAATGTGGAGATATTACTGTTTGTGCATTTACAATATTCATTGATTTTTGCCATTGAAAAACATGTTTTTCATATACCAGAAATGTTTGAAGCTACTGACTGAATGAAAGGAGCTGGCATCTCACTCTCTTTGAATCTTCTTTATCATGCTAGGATTAACAGGAAAAAGCAAAAAATTTCAGAATTGCACCTTGCAATGTGGAGATATTACTGTTTGTGCATTTACAATATTCATTGATTTTTGCCATTGAAAAACATGTTTTTCATATACCAGAAATGTTTGAAGCTACTGACTGAATGAAAGGAGCTGGCATCTCACTCTCTTTGAATCTTCTTTATCATGCTAGGATTAACAGGAAAAAGCTAAAAATTTCAGAATTGCACCGTGCAATGTGGAGATATTACTGTTTGTGCATTTACAATATTCATTGATTTTTGCCATTGAAAAACGTCCAGAAATGTTTGAAGCTACTGACTGAATGAAAGGAGCTGGCATCTCACTCTCTTTGAATCTTCTTTATCATGCTAGGATTAACAGGAAAAAGCTAAAAATTTCAGAATTGCACCTTGCAATGTGGAGATATTACTGTTTGTGCATTTACAATATTCATTGATTTTTGCCATTGAAAAACATGTTTTTCATATACCAGAAATGTTTGAAGCTACTGACTGAATGAAAGGAGCTGGCATCTCACTCTCTTTGAATCTTCTTTATCATGCTAGGATTAACAGGAAAAAGCTAAAAATTTCAGAATTGCACCTTGCAATGTGGAGATATTACTGTTTGTGCATTTACAATATTCATTGATTTTTGCCATTGAAAAACATGTTTTTCATATACCAGAAATGTTTGAAGCTACTGACTGAATGAAAGGAGCTGGCATCTCACTCTCTTTGAATCTTCTTTATCATGCTAGGATTAACAGGAAAAAGCTAAAAATTTCAGAATTGCACCTTGCAATGTGGAGATATTACTGTTTGTGCATTTACAATATTCATTGATTTTTGCCATTGAAAAACATGTTTTTCATATACCAGAAATGTTTGAAGCTACTGACTGAATGAAAGGAGCTGGCATCTCACTCTCTTTGAATCTTCTTTATCATGCTAGGATTAGCAGGAAAAAGCTAAAAATTTCAGAATTGCACCTTGCAATGTGGAGATATTACTGTTTGTGCATTTACAATATTCATTGATTTTTGCCATTGAAAAACATGTTTTTCATATACCAGAAATGTTTGAAGCTACTGACTGAATGAAAGGAGCTGGCATCTCACTCTCTTTGAATCTTCTTTATCATGCTAGGATTAACAGGAAAAAGCTAAAAATTTCAGAATTGCACCTTGCAATGTGGAGATATTACTGTTTGTGCATTTACAATATTCATTGATTTTTGCCATTGAAAAACGTCCAGAAATGTTTGAAGCTACTGACTGAATGAAAGGAGCTGGCATCTCACTCTCTTTGAATCTTCTTTATCATGCTAGGATTAACAGGAAAAAGCAAAAAATTTCAGAATTGCACCGTGCAATGTGGAGATATTACTGTTTGTGCATTTACAATATTCATTGATTTTTGCCATTGAAAAACATGTTTTTCATATACCAGAAATGTTTGAAGCTACTGACTGAATGAAAGGAGCTGGCATCTCACTCTCTTTGAATCTTCTTTATCATGCTAGGATTAACAGGAAAAAGCAAAAAATTTCAGAATTGCACCTTGCAATGTGGAGATATTACTGTTTGTGCATTTACAATATTCATTGATTTTTGCCATTGAAAAACATGTTTTTCATATACCAGAAATGTTTGAAGCTACTGACTGAATGAAAGGAGCTGGCATCTCACTCTCTTTGAATCTTCTTTATCATGCTAGGATTAGCAGGAAAAAGCAAAAAATTTCAGAATTGCACCTTGCAATGTGGAGATATTACTGTTTGTGCATTTACAATATTCATTGATTTTTGCCATTGAAAAACGTCCAGAAATGTTTGAAGCTACTGACTGAATGAAAGGAGCTGGCATCTCACTCTCTTTGAATCTTCTTTATCATGCTAGGATTAACAGGAAAAAGCAAAAAATTTCAGAATTGCACCTTGCAATGTGGAGATATTACTGTTTGTGCATTTACAATATTCATTGATTTTTGCCATTGAAAAACATGTTTTTCATATACCAGAAATGTTTGAAGCTACTGACTGAATGAAAGGAGCTGGCATCTCACTCTCTTTGAATCTTCTTTATCATGCTAGGATTAGCAGGAAAAAGCAAAAAATTTCAGAATTGCACCTTGCAATGTGGAGATATTACTGTTTGTGCATTTACAATATTCATTGATTTTTGCCATTGAAAAACATGTTTTTCATATACCAGAAATGTTTGAAGCTACTGACTGAATGAAAGGAGCTGGCATCTCACTCTCTTTGAATCTTCTTTATCATGCTAGGATTAACAGGAAAAAGCTAAAAATTTCAGAATTGCACCGTGCAATGTGGAGATATTACTGTTTGTGCATTTACAATATTCATTGATTTTTGCCATTGAAAAACATGTTTTTCATATACCAGAAATGTTTGAAGCTACTGACTGAATGAAAGGAGCTGGCATCTCACTCTCTTTGAATCTTCTTTATCATGCTAGGATTAGCAGGAAAAAGCAAAAAATTTCAGAATTGCACCTTGCAATGTGGAGATATTACTGTTTGTGCATTTACAATATTCATTGATTTTTGCCATTGAAAAACGTCCAGAAATGTTTGAAGCTACTGACTGAATGAAAGGAGCTGGCATCTCACTCTCTTTGAATCTTCTTTATCATGCTAGGATTAACAGGAAAAAGCAAAAAATTTCAGAATTGCACCTTGCAATGTGGAGATATTACTGTTTGTGCATTTACAATATTCATTGATTTTTGCCATTGAAAAACATGTTTTTCATATACCAGAAATGTTTGAAGCTACTGACTGAATGAAAGGACCTGGCATCTCACTCTCTTTGAATCTTCTTTATCATGCTAGGATTAGCAGGAAAAAGCAAAAAATTTCAGAATTGCACCGTGCAATGTGGAGATATTACTGTTTGTGCATTTACAATATTCATTGATTTTTGCCATTGAAAAACATGTTTTTCATATACCAGAAATGTTTGAAGCTACTGACTGAATGAAAGGAGCTGGCATCTCACTCTCTTTGAATCTTCTTTATCATGCTAGGATTAGCAGGAAAAAGCAAAAAATTTCAGAATTGCACCGTGCAATGTGGAGATATTACTGTTTGTGCATTTACAATATTCATTGATTTTTGCCATTGAAAAACGTCCAGAAATGTTTGAAGCTACTGACTGAATGAAAGGAGCTGGCATCTCACTCTCTTTGAATCTTCTTTATCATGCTAGGATTAGCAGGAAAAAGCTAAAAATTTCAGAATTGCACCGTGCAATGTGGAGATATTACTGTTTGTGCATTTACAATATTCATTGATTTTTGCCATTGAAAAACATGTTTTTCATATACCAGAAATGTTTGAAGCTACTGACTGAATGAAAGGAGCTGGCATCTCACTCTCTTTGAATCTTCTTTATCATGCTAGGATTAGCAGGAAAAAGCTAAAAATTTCAGAATTGCACCTTGCAATGTGGAGATATTACTGTTTGTGCATTTACAATATTCATTGATTTTTGCCATTGAAAAACATGTTTTTCATATACCAGAAATGTTTGAAGCTACTGACTGAATGAAAGGAGCTGGCATCTCACTCTCTTTGAATCTTCTTTATCATGCTAGGATTAGCAGGAAAAAGCTAAAAATTTCAGAATTGCACCGTGCAATGTGGAGATATTACTGTTTGTGCATTTACAATATTCATTGATTTTTGCCATTGAAAAACGTCCAGAAATGTTTGAAGCTACTGACTGAATGAAAGGAGCTGGCATCTCACTCTCTTTGAATCTTCTTTATCATGCTAGGATTAACAGGAAAAAGCAAAAAATTTCAGAATTGCACCGTGCAATGTGGAGATATTACTGTTTGTGCATTTACAATATTCATTGATTTTTGCCATTGAAAAACATGTTTTTCATATACCAGAAATGTTTGAAGCTACTGACTGAATGAAAGGAGCTGGCATCTCACTCTCTTTGAATCTTCTTTATCATGCTAGGATTAACAGGAAAAAGCAAAAAATTTCAGAATTGCACCTTGCAATGTGGAGATATTACTGTTTGTGCATTTACAATATTCATTGATTTTTGCCATTGAAAAACATGTTTTTCATATACCAGAAATGTTTGAAGCTACTGACTGAATGAAAGGAGCTGGCATCTCACTCTCTTTGAATCTTCTTTATCATGCTAGGATTAACAGGAAAAAGCTAAAAATTTCAGAATTGCACCGTGCAATGTGGAGATATTACTGTTTGTGCATTTACAATATTCATTGATTTTTGCCATTGAAAAACGTCCAGAAATGTTTGAAGCTACTGACTGAATGAAAGGAGCTGGCATCTCACTCTCTTTGAATCTTCTTTATCATGCTAGGATTAACAGGAAAAAGCTAAAAATTTCAGAATTGCACCTTGCAATGTGGAGATATTACTGTTTGTGCATTTACAATATTCATTGATTTTTGCCATTGAAAAACATGTTTTTCATATACCAGAAATGTTTGAAGCTACTGACTGAATGAAAGGAGCTGGCATCTCACTCTCTTTGAATCTTCTTTATCATGCTAGGATTAACAGGAAAAAGCTAAAAGTTTCAGAATTGCACCTTGCAATGTGGAGATATTACTGTTTGTGCATTTACAATATTCATTGATTTTTGCCATTGAAAAACATGTTTTTCATATACCAGAAATGTTTGAAGCTACTGACTGAATGAAAGGAGCTGGCATCTCACTCTCTTTGAATCTTCTTTATCATGCTAGGATTAACAGGAAAAAGCTAAAAATTTCAGAATTGCACCTTGCAATGTGGAGATATTACTGTTTGTGCATTTACAATATTCATTGATTTTTGCCATTGAAAAACATGTTTTTCATATACCAGAAATGTTTGAAGCTACTGACTGAATGAAAGGAGCTGGCATCTCACTCTCTTTGAATCTTCTTTATCATGCTAGGATTAGCAGGAAAAAGCTAAAAATTTCAGAATTGCACCTTGCAATGTGGAGATATTACTGTTTGTGCATTTACAATATTCATTGATTTTTGCCATTGAAAAACATGTTTTTCATATACCAGAAATGTTTGAAGCTACTGACTGAATGAAAGGAGCTGGCATCTCACTCTCTTTGAATCTTCTTTATCATGCTAGGATTAACAGGAAAAAGCTAAAAATTTCAGAATTGCACCTTGCAATGTGGAGATATTACTGTTTGTGCATTTACAATATTCATTGATTTTTGCCATTGAAAAACGTCCAGAAATGTTTGAAGCTACTGACTGAATGAAAGGAGCTGGCATCTCACTCTCTTTGAATCTTCTTCATCATGCTAGGATTAACAGGAAAAAGCAAAAAATTTCAGAATTGCACCGTGCAATGTGGAGATATTACTGTTTGTGCATTTACAATATTCATTGATTTTTGCCATTGAAAAACATGTTTTTCATATACCAGAAATGTTTGAAGCTACTGACTGAATGAAAGGAGCTGGCATCTCACTCTCTTTGAATCTTCTTTATCATGCTAGGATTAACAGGAAAAAGCAAAAAATTTCAGAATTGCACCTTGCAATGTGGAGATATTACTGTTTGTGCATTTACAATATTCATTGATTTTTGCCATTGAAAAACATGTTTTTCATATACCAGAAATGTTTGAAGCTACTGACTGAATGAAAGGAGCTGGCATCTCACTCTCTTTGAATCTTCTTTATCATGCTAGGATTAACAGGAAAAAGCTAAAAATTTCAGAATTGCACCGTGCAATGTGGAGATATTACTGTTTGTGCATTTACAATATTCATTGATTTTTGCCATTGAAAAACGTCCAGAAATGTTTGAAGCTACTGACTGAATGAAAGGAGCTGGCATCTCACTCTCTTTGAATCTTCTTTATCATGCTAGGATTAACAGGAAAAAGCTAAAAATTTCAGAATTGCACCGTGCAATGTGGAGATATTACTGTTTGTGCATTTACAATATTCATTGATTTTTGCCATTGAAAAACGTCCAGAAATGTTTGAAGCTACTGACTGAATGAAAGGAGCTGGCATCTCACTCTCTTTGAATCTTCTTTATCATGCTAGGATTAACAGGAAAAAGCTAAAAATTTCAGAATTGCACCTTGCAATGTGGAGATATTACTGTTTGTGCATTTACAATATTCATTGATTTTTGCCATTGAAAAACATGTTTTTCATATACCAGAAATGTTTGAAGCTACTGACTGAATGAAAGGAGCTGGCATCTCACTCTCTTTGAATCTTCTTTATCATGCTAGGATTAACAGGAAAAAGCTAAAAATTTCAGAATTGCACCTTGCAATGTGGAGATATTACTGTTTGTGCATTTACAATATTCATTGATTTTTGCCATTGAAAAACATGTTTTTCATATACCAGAAATGTTTGAAGCTACTGACTGAATGAAAGGAGCTGGCATCTCACTCTCTTTGAATCTTCTTTATCATGCTAGGATTAACAGGAAAAAGCTAAAAATTTCAGAATTGCACCTTGCAATGTGGAGATATTACTGTTTGTGCATTTACAATATTCATTGATTTTTGCCATTGAAAAACATGTTTTTCATATACCAGAAATGTTTGAAGCTACTGACTGAATGAAAGGAGCTGGCATCTCACTCTCTTTGAATCTTCTTTATCATGCTAGGATTAGCAGGAAAAAGCTAAAAATTTCAGAATTGCACCTTGCAATGTGGAGATATTACTGTTTGTGCATTTACAATATTCATTGATTTTTGCCTTTGAAAAACATGTTTTTCATATACCAGAAATGTTTGAAGCTACTGACTGAATGAAAGGAGCTGGCATCTCACTCTCTTTGAATCTTCTTTATCATGCTAGGATTAACAGGAAAAAGCTAAAAATTTCAGAATTGCACCTTGCAATGTGGAGATATTACTGTTTGTGCATTTACAATATTCATTGATTTTTGCCATTGAAAAACGTCCAGAAATGTTTGAAGCTACTGACTGAATGAAAGGAGCTGGCATCTCACTCTCTTTGAATCTTCTTTATCATGCTAGGATTAACAGGAAAAAGCAAAAAATTTCAGAATTGCACCGTGCAATGTGGAGATATTACTGTTTGTGCATTTACAATATTCATTGATTTTTGCCATTGAAAAACATGTTTTTCATATACCAGAAATGTTTGAAGCTACTGACTGAATGAAAGGAGCTGGCATCTCACTCTCTTTGAATCTTCTTTATCATGCTAGGATTAACAGGAAAAAGCAAAAAATTTCAGAATTGCACCTTGCAATGTGGAGATATTACTGTTTGTGCATTTACAATATTCATTGATTTTTGCCATTGAAAAACATGTTTTTCATATACCAGAAATGTTTGAAGCTACTGACTGAATGAAAGGAGCTGGCATCTCACTCTCTTTGAATCTTCTTTATCATGCTAGGATTAACAGGAAAAAGCTAAAAATTTCAGAATTGCACCGTGCAATGTGGAGATATTACTGTTTGTGCATTTACAATATTCATTGATTTTTGCCATTGAAAAACGTCCAGAAATGTTTGAAGCTACTGACTGAATGAAAGGAGCTGGCATCTCACTCTCTTTGAATCTTCTTTATCATGCTAGGATTAACAGGAAAAAGCTAAAAATTTCAGAATTGCACCTTGCAATGTGGAGATATTACTGTTTGTGCATTTACAATATTCATTGATTTTTGCCATTGAAAAACATGTTTTTCATATACCAGAAATGTTTGAAGCTACTGACTGAATGAAAGGAGCTGGCATCTCACTCTCTTTGAATCTTCTTTATCATGCTAGGATTAACAGGAAAAAGCAAAAAATTTCAGAATTGCACCTTGCAATGTGGAGATATTACTGTTTGTGCATTTACAATATTCATTGATTTTTGCCATTGAAAAACATGTTTTTCATATACCAGAAATGTTTGAAGCTACTGACTGAATGAAAGGAGCTGGCATCTCACTCTCTTTGAATCTTCTTTATCATGCTAGGATTAACAGGAAAAAGCTAAAAATTTCAGAATTGCACCGTGCAATGTGGAGATATTACTGTTTGTGCATTTACAATATTCATTGATTTTTGCCATTGAAAAACATGTTTTTCATATACCAGAAATGTTTGAAGCTACTGACTGAATGAAAGGAGCTGGCATCTCACTCTCTTTGAATCTTCTTTATCATGCTAGGATTAGCAGGAAAAAGCTAAAAATTTCAGAATTGCACCTTGCAATGTGGAGATATTACTGTTTGTGCATTTACAATATTCATTGATTTTTGCCTTTGAAAAACATGTTTTTCATATACCAGAAATGTTTGAAGCTACTGACTGAATGAAAGGAGCTGGCATCTCACTCTCTTTGAATCTTCTTTATCATGCTAGGATTAACAGGAAAAAGCTAAAAATTTCAGAATTGCACCTTGCAATGTGGAGATATTACTGTTTGTGCATTTACAATATTCATTGATTTTTGCCATTGAAAAACGTCCAGAAATGTTTGAAGCTACTGACTGAATGAAAGGAGCTGGCATCTCACTCTCTTTGAATCTTCTTTATCATGCTAGGATTAACAGGAAAAAGCAAAAAATTTCAGAATTGCACCGTGCAATGTGGAGATATTACTGTTTGTGCATTTACAATATTCATTGATATTTGCCATTGAAAAACATGTTTTTCATATACCAGAAATGTTTGAAGCTACTGACTGAATGAAAGGAGCTGGCATCTCACTCTCTTTGAATCTTCTTTATCATGCTAGGATTAACAGGAAAAAGCAAAAAATTTCAGAATTGCACCTTGCAATGTGGAGATATTACTGTTTGTGCATTTACAATATTCATTGATTTTTGCCATTGAAAAACATGTTTTTCATATACCAGAAATGTTTGAAGCTACTGACTGAATGAAAGGAGCTGGCATCTCACTCTCTTTGAATCTTCTTTATCATGCTAGGATTAACAGGAAAAAGCTAAAAATTTCAGAATTGCACCGTGCAATGTGGAGATATTACTGTTTGTGCATTTACAATATTCATTGATTTTTGCCATTGAAAAACGTCCAGAAATGTTTGAAGCTACTGACTGAATGAAAGGAGCTGGCATCTCACTCTCTTTGAATCTTCTTTATCATGCTAGGATTAACAGGAAAAAGCTAAAAATTTCAGAATTGCACCTTGCAATGTGGAGATATTACTGTTTGTGCATTTACAATATTCATTGATTTTTGCCATTGAAAAACATGTTTTTCATATACCAGAAATGTTTGAAGCTACTGACTGAATGAAAGGAGCTGGCATCTCACTCTCTTTGAATCTTCTTTATCATGCTAGGATTAACAGGAAAAAGCAAAAAATTTCAGAATTGCACCTTGCAATGTGGAGATATTACTGTTTGTGCATTTACAATATTCATTGATTTTTGCCATTGAAAAACATGTTTTTCATATACCAGAAATGTTTGAAGCTACTGACTGAATGAAAGGAGCTGGCATCTCACTCTCTTTGAATCTTCTTTATCATGCTAGGATTAACAGGAAAAAGCTAAAAATTTCAGAATTGCACCGTGCAATGTGGAGATATTACTGTTTGTGCATTTACAATATTCATTGATTTTTGCTATTGAAAAACGTCCAGAAATGTTTGAAGCTACTGACTGAATGAAAGGAGCTGGCATCTCACTCTCTTTGAATCTTCTTTATCATGCTAGGATTAACAGGAAAAAGCTAAAAATTTCAGAATTGCACCGTGCAATGTGGAGATATTACTGTTTGTGCATTTACAATATTCATTGATTTTTGCCATTGAAAAACATGTTTTTCATATACCAGAAATGTTTGAAGCTACTGACTGAATGAAAGGAGCTGGCATCTCACTCTCTTTGAATCTTCTTTATCATGCTAGGATTAACAGGAAAAAGCTAAAAATTTCAGAATTGCACCGTGCAATGTGGAGATATTACTGTTTGTGCATTTACAATATTCATTGATTTTTGCCATTGAAAAACATGTTTTTCATATACCAGAAATGTTTGAAGCTACTGACTGAATGAAAGGAGCTGGCATCTCACTCTCTTTGAATCTTTATCATGCTAGGATTAGCAGGAAAAAGCAAAAAATTTCAGAATTGCACCTTGCAATGTGGAGATATTTCTGTTTGTGCATTTACAATATTCATTGATTTTTGCCATTGAAAAACGTCCAGAAATGTTTGAAGCTACTGACTGAATGAAAGGAGCTGGCATCTCACTCTCTTTGAATCTTCTTTATCATGCTAGGATTAGCAGGAAAAAGCAAAAAATTTCAGAATTGCACCGTGCAATGTGGAGATATTACTGTTTGTGCATTTACAATATTCATTGATTTTTGCCATTGAAAAACATGTTTTTCATATACCAGAAATGTTTGAAGCTACTGACTGAATGAAAGGAGCTGGCATCTCACTCTCTTTGAATCTTCTTTATCATGCTAGGATTAACAGGAAAAAGCAAAAAATTTCAGAATTGCACCGTGCAATGTGGAGATATTACTGTTTGTGCATTTACAATATTCATTGATTTTTGCCATTGAAAAACATGTTTTTCATATACCAGAAATGTTTGAAGCTACTGACTGAATGAAAGGAGCTGGCATCTCACTCTCTTTGAATCTTCTTTATCATGCTAGGATTAACAGGAAAAAGCTAAAAATTTCAGAATTGCACCTTGCAATGTGGAGATATTACTGTTTGTGCATTTACAATATTCATTGATTTTTGCCATTGAAAAACATGTTTTTCATATACCAGAAATGTTTGAAGCTACTGACTGAATGAAAGGAGCTGGCATCTCACTCTCTTTGAATCTTCTTTATCATGCTAGGATTAGCAGGAAAAAGCTAAAAATTTCAGAATTGCACCTTGCAATGTGGAGATATTACTGTTTGTGCATTTACAATATTCATTGATTTTTGCCATTGAAAAACATGTTTTTCATATACCAGAAATGTTTGAAGCTACTGACTGAATGAAAGGAGCTGGCATCTCACTCTCTTTGAATCTTCTTTATCATGCTAGGATTAGCAGGAAAAAGCTAAAAATTTCAGAATTGCACCTTGCAATGTGGAGATATTACTGTTTGTGCATTTACAATATTCATTGATTTTTGCCATTGAAAAACATGTTTTTCATATACCAGAAATGTTTGAAGCTACTGACTGAATGAAAGGAGCTGGCATCTCACTCTCTTTGAATCTTCTTTATCATGCTAGGATTAGCAGGAAAAAGCAAAAAATTTCAGAATTGCACCGTGCAATGTGGAGATATTACTGTTTGTGCATTTACAATATTCATTGATTTTTGCCATTGAAAAACATGTTTTTCATATACCAGAAATGTTTGAAGCTACTGACTGAATGAAAGGAGCTGGCATCTCACTCTCTTTGAATCTTCTTTATCATGCTAGGATTAACAGGAAAAAGCAAAAAATTTCAGAATTGCACCGTGCAATGTGGAGATATTACTGTTTGTGCATTTACAATATTCATTGATTTTTGCCATTGAAAAACATGTTTTTCATATACCAGAAATGTTTGAAGCTACTGACTGAATGAAAGGAGCTGGCATCTCACTCTCTTTGAATCTTCTTTATCATGCTAGGATTAGCAGGAAAAAGCAAAAAATTTCAGAATTGCACCTTGCAATGTGGAGATATTACTGTTTGTGCATTTACAATATTCATTGATTTTTGCCATTGAAAAACGTCCAGAAATGTTTGAAGCTACTGACTGAATGAAAGGAGCTGGCATCTCACTCTCTTTGAATCTTCTTTATCATGCTAGGATTAACAGGAAAAAGCAAAAAATTTCAGAATTGCACCGTGCAATGTGGAGATATTACTGTTTGTGCATTTACAATATTCATTGATTTTTGCCATTGAAAAACATGTTTTTCATATACCAGAAATGTTTGAAGCTACTGACTGAATGAAAGGAGCTGGCATCTCACTCTCTTTGAATCTTCTTTATCATGCTAGGATTAACAGGAAAAAGCAAAAAATTTCAGAATTGCACCGTGCAATGTGGAGATATTACTGTTTGTGCATTTACAATATTCATTGATTTTTGCCATTGAAAAACATGTTTTTCATATACCAGAAATGTTTGAAGCTACTGACTGAATGAAAGGAGCTGGCATCTCACTCTCTTTGAATCTTCTTTATCATGCTAGGATTAGCAGGAAAAAGCAAAAAATTTCAGAATTGCACCGTGCAATGTGGAGATATTACTGTTTGTGCATTTACAATATTCATTGATTTTTGCCATTGAAAAACATGTTTTTCATATACCAGAAATGTTTGAAGCTACTGACTGAATGAAAGGAGCTGGCATCTCACTCTCTTTGAATCTTCTTTATCATGCTAGGATTAGCAGGAAAAAGCTAAAAATTTCAGAATTGCACCTTGCAATGTGGAGATATTACTGTTTGTGCATTTACAATATTCATTGATTTTTGCCATTGAAAAACATGTTTTTCATATACCAGAAATGTTTGAAGCTACTGACTGAATGAAAGGAGCTGGCATCTCACTCTCTTTGAATCTTCTTTATCATGCTAGGATTAACAGGAAAAAGCTAAAAATTTCAGAATTGCACCTTGCAATGTGGAGATATTACTGTTTGTGCATTTACAATATTCATTGATTTTTGCCATTGAAAAACATGTTTTTCATATACCAGAAATGTTTGAAGCTACTGACTGAATGAAAGGAGCTGGCATCTCACTCTCTTTGAATCTTCTTTATCATGCTAGGATTAGCAGGAAAAAGCTAAAAATTTCAGAATTGCACCTTGCAATGTGGAGATATTACTGTTTGTGCATTTACAATATTCATTGATTTTTGCCATTGAAAAACATGTTTTTCATATACCAGAAATGTTTGAAGCTACTGACTGAATGAAAGGAGCTGGCATCTCACTCTCTTTGAATCTTCTTTATCATGCTAGGATTAGCAGGAAAAAGCAAAAAATTTCAGAATTGCACCGTGCAATGTGGAGATATTACTGTTTGTGCATTTACAATATTCATTGATTTTTGCCATTGAAAAACATGTTTTTCATATACCAGAAATGTTTGAAGCTACTGACTGAATGAAAGGAGCTGGCATCTCACTCTCTTTGAATCTTCTTTATCATGCTAGGATTAGCAGGAAAAAGCTAAAAATTTCAGAATTGCACCTTGCAATGTGGAGATATTACTGTTTGTGCATTTACAATATTCATTGATTTTTGCCATTGAAAAACATGTTTTTCATATACCAGAAATGTTTGAAGCTACTGACTGAATGAAAGGAGCTGGCATCTCACTCTCTTTGAATCTTCTTTATCATGCTAGGATTAACAGGAAAAAGCAAAAAATTTCAGAATTGCACCGTGCAATGTGGAGATATTACTGTTTGTGCATTTACAATATTCATTGATTTTTGCCATTGAAAAACGTCCAGAAATGTTTGAAGCTACTGACTGAATGAAAGGAGCTGGCATCTCACTCTCTTTGAATCTTCTTTATCATGCTAGGATTAACAGGAAAAAGCTAAAAATTTCAGAATTGCACCTTGCAATGTGGAGATATTACTGTTTGTGCATTTACAATATTCATTGATTTTTGCCATTGAAAAACGTCCAGAAATGTTTGAAGCTACTGACTGAATGAAAGGAGCTGGCATCTCACTCTCTTTGAATCTTCTTTATCATGCTAGGATTAGCAGGAAAAAGCAAAAAATTTCAGAATTGCACCGTGCAATGTGGAGATATTACTGTTTGTGCATTTACAATATTCATTGATTTTTGCCATTGAAAAACATGTTTTTCATATACCAGAAATGTTTGAAGCTACTGACTGAATGAAAGGAGCTGGCATCTCACTCTCTTTGAATCTTCTTTATCATGCTAGGATTAACAGGAAAAAGCTAAAAATTTCAGAATTGCACCGTGCAATGTGGAGATATTACTGTTTGTGCATTTACAATATTCATTGATTTTTGCCATTGAAAAACATGTTTTTCATATACCAGAAATGTTTGAAGCTACTGACTGAATGAAAGGAGCTGGCATCTCACTCTCTTTGAATCTTCTTTATCATGCTAGGATTAACAGGAAAAAGCTAAAAATTTCAGAATTGCACCGTGCAATGTGGAGATATTACTGTTTGTGCATTTACAATATTCATTGATTTTTGCCATTGAAAAACATGTTTTTCATATACCAGAAATGTTTGAAGCTACTGACTGAATGAAAGGAGCTGGCATCTCACTCTCTTTGAATCTTCTTTATCATGCTAGGATTAACAGGAAAAAGCAAAAAATTTCAGAATTGCACCGTGCAATGTGGAGATATTACTGTTTGTGCATTTACAATATTCATTGATTTTTGCCATTGAAAAACATGTTTTTCATATACCAGAAATGTTTGAAGCTACTGACTGAATGAAAGGAGCTGGCATCTCACTCTCTTTGAATCTTCTTTATCATGCTAGGATTAGCAGGAAAAAGCTAAAAATTTCAGAATTGCACCTTGCAATGTGGAGATATTACTGTTTGTGCATTTACAATATTCATTGATTTTTGCCATTGAAAAACATGTTTTTCATATACCAGAAATGTTTGAAGCTACTGACTGAATGAAAGGAGCTGGCATCTCACTCTCTTTGAATCTTCTTTATCATGCTAGGATTAACAGGAAAAAGCAAAAAATTTCAGAATTGCACCGTGCAATGTGGAGATATTACTGTTTGTGCATTTACAATATTCATTGATTTTTGCCATTGAAAAACGTCCAGAAATGTTTGAAGCTACTGACTGAATGAAAGGAGCTGGCATCTCACTCTCTTTGAATCTTCTTTATCATGCTAGGATTAACAGGAAAAAGCTAAAAATTTCAGAATTGCACCTTGCAATGTGGAGATATTACTGTTTGTGCATTTACAATATTCATTGATTTTTGCCATTGAAAAACGTCCAGAAATGTTTGAAGCTACTGACTGAATGAAAGGAGCTGGCATCTCACTCTCTTTGAATCTTCTTTATCATGCTAGGATTAGCAGGAAAAAGCAAAAAATTTCAGAATTGCACCGTGCAATGTGGAGATATTACTGTTTGTGCATTTACAATATTCATTGATTTTTGCCATTGAAAAACATGTTTTTCATATACCAGAAATGTTTGAAGCTACTGACTGAATGAAAGGAGCTGGCATCTCACTCTCTTTGAATCTTCTTTATCATGCTAGGATTAACAGGAAAAAGCTAAAAATTTCAGAATTGCACCGTGCAATGTGGAGATATTACTGTTTGTGCATTTACAATATTCATTGATTTTTGCCATTGAAAAACATGTTTTTCATATACCAGAAATGTTTGAAGCTACTGACTGAATGAAAGGAGCTGGCATCTCACTCTCTTTGAATCTTCTTTATCATGCTAGGATTAACAGGAAAAAGCTAAAAATTTCAGAATTGCACCGTGCAATGTGGAGATATTACTGTTTGTGCATTTACAATATTCATTGATTTTTGCCATTGAAAAACATGTTTTTCATATACCAGAAATGTTTGAAGCTACTGACTGAATGAAAGGAGCTGGCATCTCACTCTCTTTGAATCTTCTTTATCATGCTAGGATTAACAGGAAAAAGCAAAAAATTTCAGAATTGCACCGTGCAATGTGGAGATATTACTGTTTGTGCATTTACAATATTCATTGATTTTTGCCATTGAAAAACGTCCAGAAATGTTTGAAGCTACTGACTGAATGAAAGGAGCTGGCATCTCACTCTCTTTGAATCTTCTTTATCATGCTAGGATTAACAGGAAAAAGCTAAAAATTTCAGAATTGCACCGTGCAATGTGGAGATATTACTGTTTGTGCATTTACAATATTCATTGATTTTTGCCATTGAAAAACATGTTTTTCATATACCAGAAATGTTTGAAGCTACTGACTGAATGAAAGGAGCTGGCATCTCACTCTCTTTGAATCTTCTTTATCATGCTAGGATTAACAGGAAAAAGCTAAAAATTTCAGAATTGCACCTTGCAATGTGGAGATATTACTGTTTGTGCATTTACAATATTCATTGATTTTTGCCATTGAAAAACATGTTTTTCATATACCAGAAATGTTTGAAGCTACTGACTGAATGAAAGGAGCTGGCATCTCACTCTCTTTGAATCTTCTTTATCATGCTAGGATTAGCAGGAAAAAGCAAAAAATTTCAGAATTGCACCGTGCAATGTGGAGATATTACTGTTTGTGCATTTACAATATTCATTGATTTTTGCCATTGAAAAACATGTTTTTCATATACCAGAAATGTTTGAAGCTACTGACTGAATGAAAGGAGCTGGCATCTCACTCTCTTTGAATCTTCTTTATCATGCTAGGATTAACAGGAAAAAGCTAAAAATTTCAGAATTGCACCGTGCAATGTGGAGATATTACTGTTTGTGCATTTACAATATTCATTGATTTTTGCCATTGAAAAACGTCCAGAAATGTTTGAAGCTACTGACTGAATGAAAGGAGCTGGCATCTCACTCTCTTTGAATCTTCTTTATCATGCTAGGATTAGAAGGAAAAAGCAAAAAATTTCAGAATTGCACCGTGCAATGTGGAGATATTACTGTTTGTGCATTTACAATATTCATTGATTTTTGCCATTGAAAAACATGTTTTTCATATACCAGAAATGTTTGAAGCTACTGACTGAATGAAAGGAGCTGGCATCTCACTCTCTTTGAATCTTCTTTATCATGCTAGGATTAACAGGAAAAAGCTAAAAATTTCAGAATTGCACCGTGCAATGTGGAGATATTACTGTTTGTGCATTTACAATATTCATTGATTTTTGCCATTGAAAAACGTCCAGAAATGTTTGAAGCTACTGACTGAATGAAAGGAGCTGGCATCTCACTCTCTTTGAATCTTCTTTATCATGCTAGGATTAACAGGAAAAAGCTAAAAATTTCAGAATTGCACCGTGCAATGTGGAGATATTACTGTTTGTGCATTTACAATATTCATTGATTTTTGCCATTGAAAAACATGTTTTTCATATACCAGAAATGTTTGAAGCTACTGACTGAATGAAAGGAGCTGGCATCTCACTCTCTTTGAATCTTCTTTATCATGCTAGGATTAACAGGAAAAAGCAAAAAATTTCAGAATTGCTCCGTGCAATGTGGAGATATTACTGTTTGTGCATTTACAATATTCATTGATTTTTGCCATTGAAAAACATGTTTTTCATATACCAGAAATGTTTGAAGCTACTGACTGAATGAAAGGAGCTGGCATCTCACTCTCTTTGAATCTTCTTTATCATGCTAGGATTAGCAGGAAAAAGCTAAAAATTTCAGAATTGCACCGTGCAATGTGGAGATATTACTGTTTGTGCATTTACAATATTCATTGATTTTTGCCATTGAAAAACGTCCAGAAATGTTTGAAGCTACTGACTGAATGAAAGGAGCTGGCATCTCACTCTCTTTGAATCTTCTTTATCATGCTAGGATTAGCAGGAAAAAGCTAAAAATTTCAGAATTGCACCTTGCAATGTGGAGATATTACTGTTTGTGCATTTACAATATTCATTGATTTTTGCCATTGAAAAACATGTTTTTCATATACCAGAAATGTTTGAAGCTACTGACTGAATGAAAGGAGCTGGCATCTCACTCTCTTTGAATCTTCTTTATCATGCTAGGATTAACAGGAAAAAGCAAAAAATTTCAGAATTGCACCTTGCAATGTGGAGATATTACTGTTTGTGCATTTACAATATTCATTGATTTTTGCCATTGAAAAACATGTTTTTCATATACCAGAAATGTTTGAAGCTACTGACTGAATGAAAGGAGCTGGCATCTCACTCTCTTTGAATCTTCTTTATCATGCTAGGATTAGCAGGAAAAAGCTAAAAATTTCAGAATTGCACCGTGCAATGTGGAGATATTACTGTTTGTGCATTTACAATATTCATTGATTTTTGCCATTGAAAAACATGTTTTTCATATACCAGAAATGTTTGAAGCTACTGACTGAATGAAAGGAGCTGGCATCTCACTCTCTTTGAATCTTCTTTATCATGCTAGGATTAGCAGGAAAAAGCTAAAAATTTCAGAATTGCACCTTGCAATGTGGAGATATTACTGTTTGTGCATTTACAATATTCATTGATTTTTGCCATTGAAAAACATGTTTTTCATATACCAGAAATGTTTGAAGCTACTGACTGAATGAAAGGAGCTGGCATCTCACTCTCTTTGAATCTTCTTTATCATGCTAGGATTAACAGGAAAAAGCTAAAAATTTCAGAATTGCACCTTGCAATGTGGAGATATTACTGTTTGTGCATTTACAATATTCATTGATTTTTGCCATTGAAAAACGTCCAGAAATGTTTGAAGCTACTGACTGAATGAAAGGAGCTGGCATCTCACTCTCTTTGAATCTTCTTTATCATGCTAGGATTAACAGGAAAAAGCAAAAAATTTCAGAATTGCACCTTGCAATGTGGAGATATTACTGTTTGTGCATTTACAATATTCATTGATTTTTGCCATTGAAAAACATGTTTTTCATATACCAGAAATGTTTGAAGCTACTGACTGAATGAAAGGAGCTGGCATCTCACTCTCTTTGAATCTTCTTTATCATGCTAGGATTAGCAGGAAAAAGCAAAAAATTTCAGAATTGCACCGTGCAATGTGGAGATATTACTGTTTGTGCATTTACAATATTCATTGATTTTTGCCATTGAAAAACATGTTTTTCATATACCAGAAATGTTTGAAGCTACTGACTGAATGAAAGGAGCTGGCATCTCACTCTCTTTGAATCTTCTTTATCATGCTAGGATTAGCAGGAAAAAGCAAAAAATTTCAGAATTGCACCTTGCAATGTGGAGATATTACTGTTTGTGCATTTACAATATTCATTGATTTTTGCCATTGAAAAACATGTTTTTCATATACCAGAAATGTTTGAAGCTACTGACTGAATGAAAGGAGCTGGCATCTCACTCTCTTTGAATCTTCTTTATCATGCTAGGATTAGCAGGAAAAAGCTAAAAATTTCAGAATTGCACCGTGCAATGTGGAGATATTACTGTTTGTGCATTTACAATATTCATTGATTTTTGCCATTGAAAAACGTCCAGAAATGTTTGAAGCTACTGACTGAATGAAAGGAGCTGGCATCTCACTCTCTTTGAATCTTCTTTATCATGCTAGGATTAGCAGGAAAAAGCAAAAAATTTCAGAATTGCACCTTGCAATGTGGAGATATTACTGTTTGTGCATTTACAATATTCATTGATTTTTGCCATTGAAAAACGTCCAGAAATGTTTGAAGCTACTGACTGAATGAAAGGAGCTGGCATCTCACTCTCTTTGAATCTTCTTTATCATGCTAGGATTAACAGGAAAAAGCAAAAAATTTCAGAATTGCACCTTGCAATGTGGAGATATTACTGTTTGTGCATTTACAATATTCATTGATTTTTGCCATTGAAAAACATGTTTTTCATATACCAGAAATGTGTGAAGCTACTGACTGAATGAAAGGAGCTGGCATCTCACTCTCTTTGAATCTTCTTTATCATGCTAGGATTAACAGGAAAAAGCTAAAAATTTCAGAATTGCACCGTGCAATGTGGAGATATTACTGTTTGTGCATTTACAATATTCATTGATTTTTGCCATTGAAAAACATGTTTTTCATATACCAGAAATGTTTGAAGCTACTGACTGAATGAAAGGAGCTGGCATCTCACTCTCTTTGAATCTTCTTTATCATGCTAGGATTAGCAGGAAAAAGCAAAAAATTTCAGAATTGCACCGTGCAATGTGGAGATATTACTGTTTGTGCATTTACAATATTCATTGATTTTTGCCATTGAAAAACGTCCAGAAATGTTTGAAGCTACTGACTGAATGAAAGGAGCTGGCATCTCACTCTCTTTGAATCTTCTTTATCATGCTAGGATTAGCAGGAAAAAGCAAAAAATTTCAGAATTGCACCTTGCAATGTGGAGATATTACTGTTTGTGCATTTACAATATTCATTGATTTTTGCCATTGAAAAACGTCCAGAAATGTTTGAAGCTACTGACTGAATGAAAGGAGCTGGCATCTCACTCTCTTTGAATCTTCTTTATCATGCTAGGATTAACAGGAAAAAGCTAAAAATTTCAGAATTGCACCGTGCAATGTGGAGATATTACTGTTTGTGCATTTACAATATTCATTGATTTTTGCCATTGAAAAACATGTTTTTCATATACCAGAAATGTTTGAAGCTACTGACTGAATGAAAGGAGCTGGCATCTCACTCTCTTTGAATCTTCTTTATCATGCTAGGATTAACAGGAAAAAGCAAAAAATTTCAGAATTGCACCGTGCAATGTGGAGATATTACTGTTTGTGCATTTACAATATTCATTGATTTTTGCCATTGAAAAACATGTTTTTCATATACCAGAAATGTTTGAAGCTACTGACTGAATGAAAGGAGCTGGCATCTCACTCTCTTTGAATCTTCTTTATCATGCTAGGATTAGCAGGAAAAAGCTAAAAATTTCAGAATTGCACCATGCAATGTGGAGATATTACTGTTTGTGCATTTACAATATTCATTGATTTTTGCCATTGAAAAACATGTTTTTCATATACCAGAAATGTTTGAAGCTACTGACTGAATGAAAGGAGCTGGCATCTCACTCTCTTTGAATCTTCTTTATCATGCTAGGATTAGCAGGAAAAAGCAAAAAATTTCAGAATTGCACCGTGCAATGTGGAGATATTACTGTTTGTGCATTTACAATATTCATTGATTTTTGCCATTGAAAAACATGTTTTTCATATACCAGAAATGTTTGAAGCTACTGACTGAATGAAAGGAGCTGGCATCTCACTCTCTTTGAATCTTCTTTATCATGCTAGGATTAACAGGAAAAAGCTAAAAATTTCAGAATTGCACCTTGCAATGTGGAGATATTACTGTTTGTGCATTTACAATATTCATTGATTTTTGCCATTGAAAAACATGTTTTTCATATACCAGAAATGTTTGAAGCTACTGACTGAATGAAAGGAGCTGGCATCTCACTCTCTTTGAATCTTCTTTATCATGCTAGGATTAGCAGGAAAAAGCAAAAAATTTCAGAATTGCACCGTGCAATGTGGAGATATTACTGTTTGTGCATTTACAATATTCATTGATTTTTGCCATTGAAAAACGTCCAGAAATGTTTGAAGCTACTGACTGAATGAAAGGAGCTGGCATCTCACTCTCTTTGAATCTTCTTTATCATGCTAGGATTAGCAGGAAAAAGCTAAAAATTTCAGAATTGCACCTTGCAATGTGGAGATATTACTGTTTGTGCATTTACAATATTCATTGATTTTTGCCATTGAAAAACATGTTTTTCATATACCAGAAATGTTTGAAGCTACTGACTGAATGAAAGGAGCTGGCATCTCACTCTCTTTGAATCTTCTTTATCATGCTAGGATTAGCAGGAAAAAGCAAAAAATTTCAGAATTGCACCTTGCAATGTGGAGATATTACTGTTTGTGCATTTACAATATTCATTGATTTTTGCCATTGAAAAACATATTTTTCATATACCAGAAATGTTTGAAGCTACTGACTGAATGAAAGGAGCTGGCATCTCACTCTCTTTGAATCTTCTTTATCATGCTAGGATTAGCAGGAAAAAGCAAAAAATTTCAGAATTGCACCGTGCAATGTGGAGATATTACTGTTTGTGCATTTACAATATTCATTGATTTTTGCCATTGAAAAACGTCCAGAAATGTTTGAAGCTACTGACTGAATGAAAGGAGCTGGCATCTCACTCTCTTTGAATCTTCTTTATCATGCTAGGATTAGCAGGAAAAAGCAAAAAATTTCAGAATTGCACCGTGCAATGTGGAGATATTACTGTTTGTGCATTTACAATATTCATTGATTTTTGCCATTGAAAAACATGTTTTTCATATACCAGAAATGTTTGAAGCTACTGACTGAATGAAAGGAGCTGGCATCTCACTCTCTTTGAATCTTCTTTATCATTCTAGGATTAACAGGAAAAAGCTAAAAATTTCAGAATTGCACCGTGCAATGTGGAGATATTACTGTTTGTGCATTTACAATATTCATTGATTTTTGCCATTGAAAAACGTCCAGAAATGTTTGAAGCTACTGACTGAATGAAAGGAGCTGGCATCTCACTCTCTTTGAATCTTCTTTATCATGCTAGGATTAACAGGAAAAAGCTAAAAATTTCAGAAATGCACCTTGCAATGTGGAGATATTACTGTTTGTGCATTTACAATATTCATTGATTTTTGCCATTGAAAAACATGTTTTTCATATACCAGAAATGTTTGAAGCTACTGACTGAATGAAAGGAGCTGGCATCTCACTCTCTTTGAATCTTCTTTATCATGCTAGGATTAACAGGAAAAAGCTAAAAATTTCAGAATTGCACCTTGCAATGTGGAGATATTACTGTTTGTGCATTTACAATATTCATTGATTTTTGCCATTGAAAAACATGTTTTTCATATACCAGAAATGTTTGAAGCTACTGACTGAATGAAAGGAGCTGGCATCTCACTCTCTTTGAATCTTCTTTATCATGCTAGGATTAACAGGAAAAAGCAAAAAATTTCAGAATTGCACCTTGCAATGTGGAGATATTACTGTTTGTGCATTTACAATATTCATTGATTTTTGCCATTGAAAAACGTCCAGAAATGTTTGAAGCTACTGACTGAATGAAAGGAGCTGGCATCTCACTCTCTTTGAATCTTCTTTATCATGCTAGGATTAACAGGAAAAAGCAAAAATTTTCAGAATTGCACCGTGCAATGTGGAGATATTACTGTTTGTGCATTTACAATATTCATTGATTTTTGCCATTGAAAAACATGTTTTTCATATACCAGAAATGTTTGAAGCTACTGACTGAATGAAAGGAGCTGGCATCTCACTCTCTTTGAATCTTCTTTATCATGCTAGGATTAACAGGAAAAAGCTAAAAATTTCAGAATTGCACCTTGCAATGTGGAGATATTACTGTTTGTGCATTTACAATATTCATTGATTTTTGCCATTGAAAAACATGTTTTTCATATACCAGAAATGTTTGAAGCTACTGACTGAATGAAAGGAGCTGGCATCTCACTCTCTTTGAATCTTCTTTATCATGCTAGGATTAACAGGAAAAAGCAAAAAATTTCAGAATTGCACCGTGCAATGTGGAGATATTACTGTTTGTGCATTTACAATATTCATTGATTTTTGCCATTGAAAAACATGTTTTTCATATACCAGAAATGTTTGAAGCTACTGACTGAATGAAAGGAGCTGGCATCTCACTCTCTTTGAATCTTCTTTATCATGCTAGGATTAACAGGAAAAAGCTAAAAATTTCAGAATTGCACCGTGCAATGTGGAGATATTACTGTTTGTGCATTTACAATATTCATTGATTTTTGCCATTGAAAAACGTCCAGAAATGTTTGAAGCTACTGACTGAATGAAAGGAGCTGGCATCTCACTCTCTTTGAATCTTCTTTATCATGCTAGGATTAACAGGAAAAAGCTAAAAATTTCAGAATTGCACCTTGCCATGTGGAGATATTACTGTTTGTGCATTTACAATATTCATTGATTTTTGCCATTGAAAAACATGTTTTTCATATACCAGAAATGTTTGAAGCTACTGACTGAATGAAAGGAGCTGGCATCTCACTCTCTTTGAATCTTCTTTATCATGCTAGGATTAACAGGAAAAAGCTAAAAATTTCAGAATTGCACCGTGCAATGTGGAGATATTACTGTTTGTGCATTTACAATATTCATTGATTTTTGCCATTGAAAAACATGTTTTTCATATACCAGAAATGTTTGAAGCTACTGACTGAATGAAAGGAGCTGGCATCTCACTCTCTTTGAATCTTCTTTATCATGCTAGGATTAGCAGGAAAAAGCAAAAAATTTCAGAATTGCACCTTGCAATGTGGAGATATTACTGTTTGTGCATTTACAATATTCATTGATTTTTGCCATTGAAAAACATGTTTTTCATATACCAGAAATGTTTGAAGCTACTGACTGAATGAAAGGAGCTGGCATCTCACTCTCTTTGAATCTTCTTTATCATGCTAGGATTAACAGGAAAAAGCTAAAAATTTCAGAATTGCACCGTGCAATGTGGAGATATTACTGTTTGTGCATTTACAATATTCATTGATTTTTGCCATTGAAAAACATGTTTTTCATATACCAGAAATGTTTGAAGCTACTGACTGAATGAAAGGAGCTGGCATCTCACTCTCTTTGAATCTTCTTTATCATGCTAGGATTAACAGGAAAAAGCAAAAAATTTCAGAATTGCACCGTGCAATGTGGAGATATTACTGTTTGTGCATTTACAATATTCATTGATTTTTGCCATTGAAAAACGTCCAGAAATGTTTGAAGCTACTGACTGAATGAAAGGAGCTGGCATCTCACTCTCTTTGAATCTTCTTTATCATGCTAGGATTAGCAGGAAAAAGCAAAAAATTTCAGAATTGCACCGTGCAATGTGGAGATATTACTGTTTGTGCATTTACAATATTCATTGATTTTTGCCATTGAAAAACGTCCAGAAATGTTTGAAGCTACTGACTGAATGAAAGGAGCTGGCATCTCACTCTCTTTGAATCTTCTTTATCATGCTAGGATTAGCAGGAAAAAGCAAAAAATTTCAGAATTGCACCGTGCAATGTGGAGATATTACTGTTTGTGCATTTACAATATTCATTGATTTTTGCCATTGAAAAACATGTTTTTCATATACCAGAAATGTTTGAAGCTACTGACTGAATGAAAGGAGCTGGCATCTCACTCTCTTTGAATCTTCTTTATCATGCTAGGATTAACAGGAAAAAGCAAAAAATTTCAGAATTGCACCGTGCAATGTGGAGATATTACTGTTTGTGCATTTACAATATTCATTGATTTTTGCCATTGAAAAACATGTTTTTCATATACCAGAAATGTTTGAAGCTACTGACTGAATGAAAGGAGCTGGCATCTCACTCTCTTTGAATCTTCTTTATCATGCTAGGATTAGCAGGAAAAAGCAAAAAATTTCAGAATTGCACCTTGCAATGTGGAGATATTACTGTTTGTGCATTTACAATATTCATTGATTTTTGCCATTGAAAAACATGTTTTTCATATACCAGAAATGTTTGAAGCTACTGACTGAATGAAAGGAGCTGGCATCTCACTCTCTTTGAATCTTCTTTATCATGCTAGGATTAGCAGGAAAAAGCAAAAAATTTCAGAATTGCACCGTGCAATGTGGAGATATTACTCTTTGTGCATTTACAATATTCATTGATTTTTGCCATTGAAAAACATGTTTTTCATATACCAGAAATGTTTGAAGCTACTGACTGAATGAAAGGAGCTGGCATCTCACTCTCTTTGAATCTTCTTTATCATGCTAGGATTAGCAGGAAAAAGCAAAAAATTTCAGAATTGCACCGTGCAATGTGGAGATATTACTGTTTGTGCATTTACAATATTCATTGATTTTTGCCATTGAAAAACATGTTTTTCATATACCAGAAATGTTTGAAGCTACTGACTGAATGAAAGGAGCTGGCATCTCACTCTCTTTGAATCTTCTTTATCATGCTAGGATTAACAGGAAAAAGCAAAAAATTTCAGAATTGCACCGTGCAATGTGGAGATATTACTGTTTGTGCATTTACAATATTCATTGATTTTTGCCATTGAAAAACATGTTTTTCATATACCAGAAATGTTTGAAGCTACTGACTGAATGAAAGGAGCTGGCATCTCACTCTCTTTGAATCTTCTTTATCATGCTAGGATTAGCAGGAAAAAGCAAAAAATTTCAGAATTGCACCTTGCAATGTGGAGATATTACTGTTTGTGCATTTACAATATTCATTGATTTTTGCCATTGAAAAACATGTTTTTCATATACCAGAAATGTTTGAAGCTACTGACTGAATGAAAGGAGCTGGCATCTCACTCTCTTTGAATCTTCTTTATCATGCTAGGATTAGCAGGAAAAAGCAAAAAATTTCAGAATTGCACCGTGCAATGTGGAGATATTACTGTTTGTGCATTTACAATATTCATTGATTTTTGCCATTGAAAAACATGTTTTTCATATACCAGAAATGTTTGAAGCTACTGACTGAATGAAAGGAGCTGGCATCTCACTCTCTTTGAATCTTCTTTATCATGCTAGGATTAACAGGAAAAAGCTAAAAATTTCAGAATTGCACCGTGCAATGTGGAGATATTACTGTTTGTGCATTTACAATATTCATTGATTTTTGCCATTGAAAAACATGTTTTTCATATACCAGAAATGTTTGAAGCTACTGACTGAATGAAAGGAGCTGGCATCTCACTCTCTTTGAATCTTCTTTATCATGCTAGGATTAGCAGGAAAAAGCAAAAAATTTCAGAATTGCACCTTGCAATGTGGAGATATTACTGTTTGTGCATTTACAATATTCATTGATTTTTGCCATTGAAAAACATGTTTTTCATATACCAGAAATGTTTGAAGCTACTGACTGAATGAAAGGAGCTGGCATCTCACTCTCTTTGAATCTTCTTTATCATGCTAGGATTAGCAGGAAAAAGCTAAAAATTTCAGAATTGCACCTTGCAATGTGGAGATATTACTGTTTGTGCATTTACAATATTCATTGATTTTTGCCATTGAAAAACATGTTTTTCATATACCAGAAATGTTTGAAGCTACTGACTGAATGAAAGGAGCTGGCATCTCACTCTCTTTGAATCTTCTTTATCATGCTAGGATTAACAGGAAAAAGCTAAAAATTTCAGAATTGCACCGTGCAATGTGGAGATATTACTGTTTGTACATTTACAATATTCATTGATTTTTGCCATTGAAAAACATGTTTTTCATATACCAGAAATGTTTGAAGCTACTGACTGAATGAAAGGAGCTGGCATCTCACTCTCTTTGAATCTTCTTTATCATGCTAGGATTAGCAGGAAAAAGCAAAAAATTTCAGAATTGCACCTTGCAATGTGGAGATATTACTGTTTGTGCATTTACAATATTCATTGATTTTTGCCATTGAAAAACATGTTTTTCATATACCAGAAATGTTTGAAGCTACTGACTGAATGAAAGGAGCTGGCATCTCACTCTCTTTGAATCTTCTTTATCATGCTAGGATTAACAGGAAAAAGCTAAAAATTTCAGAATTGCACCTTGCAATGTGGAGATATTACTGTTTGTGCATTTACAATATTCATTGATTTTTGCCATTGAAAAACATGTTTTTCATATACCAGAAATGTTTGAAGCTACTGACTGAATGAAAGGAGCTGGCATCTCACTCTCTTTGAATCTTCTTTATCATGCTAGGATTAACAGGAAAAAGCTAAAAATTTCAGAATTGCACCTTGCAATGTGGAGATATTACTGTTTGTGCATTTACTATATTCATTGATTTTTGCCATTGAAAAACATGTTTTTCATATACCAGAAATGTTTGAAGCTACTGACTGAATGAAAGGAGCTGGCATCTCACTCTTTTGAATCTTCTTTATCATGCTAGGATTAACAGGAAAAAGCAAAAAATTTCAGAATTGCACCTTGCAATGTGGAGATATTACTGTTTGTGCATTTACAATATTCATTGATTTTTGCCATTGAAAAACGTCCAGAAATGTTTGAAGCTACTGACTGAATGAAAGGAGCTGGCATCTCACTCTCTTTGAATCTTCTTTATCATGCTAGGATTAGCAGGAAAAAGCAAAAAATTTCAGAATTGCACCGTGCAATGTGGAGATATTACTGTTTGTGCATTTACAATATTCATTGATTTTTGCCATTGAAAAACGTCCAGAAATGTTTGAAGCTACTGACTGAGTGAAAGGAGCTGGCATCTCACTCTCTTTGAATCTTCTTTATCATGCTAGGATTAACAGGAAAAAGCTAAAAATTTCAGAATTGCACCGTGCAATGTGGAGATATTACTGTTTGTGCATTTACAATATTCATTGATTTTTGCCATTGAAAAACATGTTTTTCATATACCAGAAATGTTTGAAGCTACTGACTGAATGAAAGGAGCTGGCATCTCACTCTCTTTGAATCTTCTTTATCATGCTAGGATTAACAGGAAAAAGCTAAAAATTTCAGAATTGCACCGTGCAATGTGGAGATATTACTGTTTGTGCATTTACAATATTCATTGATTTTTGCCATTGAAAAACATGTTTTTCATATACCAGAAATGTTTGAAGCTACTGACTGAATGAAAGGAGCTGGCATCTCACTCTCTTTGAATCTTCTTTATCATGCTAGGATTAGCAGGAAAAAGCAAAAAATTTCAGAATTGCACCTTGCAATGTGGAGATATTACTGTTTGTGCATTTACAATATTCATTGATTTTTGCCATTGAAAAACATGTTTTTCATATACCAGAAATGTTTGAAGCTACTGACTGAATGAAAGGAGCTGGCATCTCACTCTCTTTGAATCTTCTTTATCATGCTAGGATTAGCAGGAAAAAGCAAAAAATTTCAGAATTGCACCGTGCAATGTGGAGATATTACTGTTTGTGCATTTACAATATTCATTGATTTTTGCCATTGAAAAACGTCCAGAAATGTTTGAAGCTACTGACTGAATGAAAGGAGCTGGCATCTCACTCTCTTTGAATCTTCTTTATCATGCTAGGATTAACAGGAAAAAGCAAAAAATTTCAGAATTGCACCGTGCAATGTGGAGATATTACTGTTTGTGCATTTACAATATTCATTGATTTTTGCCATTGAAAAACATGTTTTTCATATACCAGAAATGTTTGAAGCTACTGACTGAATGAAAGGAGCTGGCATCTCACTCTCTTTGAATCTTCTTTATCATGCTAGGATTAACAGGAAAAAGCTAAAAATTTCAGAATTGCACCTTGCAATGTGGAGATATTACTGTTTGTGCATTTACAATATTCATTGATTTTTGCCATTGAAAAACATGTTTTTCATATACCAGAAATGTTTGAAGCTACTGACTGAATGAAAGGAGCTGGCATCTCACTCTCTTTGAATCTTCTTTATCATGCTAGGATTAACAGGAAAAAGCTAAAAATTTCAGAATTGCACCTTGCAATGTGGAGATATTACTGTTTGTGCATTTACAATATTCATTGATTTTTGCCATTGAAAAACGTCCAGAAATGTTTGAAGCTACTGACTGAATGAAAGGAGCTGGCATCTCACTCTCTTTGAATCTTCTTTATCATGCTAGGATTAACAGGAAAAAGCTAAAAATTTCAGAATTGCACCTTGCAATGTGGAGATATTACTGTTTGTGCATTTACAATATTCATTGATTTTTGCCATTGAAAAACATGTTTTTCATATACCAGAAATGTTTGAAGCTACTGACTGAATGAAAGGAGCTGGCATCTCACTCTCTTTGAATCTTCTTTATCATGCTAGGATTAGCAGGAAAAAGCAAAAAATTTCAGAATTGCACCTTGCAATGTGGAGATATTACTGTTTGTGCATTTACAATATTCATTGATTTTTGCCATTGAAAAACATGTTTTTCATATACCAGAAATGTTTGAAGCTACTGACTGAATGAAAGGAGCTGGCATCTCACTCTCTTTGAATCTTCTTTATCATGCTAGGATTAGCAGGAAAAAGCAAAAAATTTCAGAATTGCACCGTGCAATGTGGAGATATTACTGTTTGTGCATTTACAATATTCATTGATTTTTGCCATTGAAAAACGTCCAGAAATGTTTGAAGCTACTGACTGAATGAAAGGAGCTGGCATCTCACTCTCTTTGAATCTTCTTTATCATGCTAGGATTAGCAGGAAAAAGCAAAAAATTTCAGAATTGCACCGTGCAATGTGGAGATATTACTGTTTGTGCATTTACAATATTCATTGATTTTTGCCATTGAAAAACATGTTTTTCATATACCAGAAATGTTTGAAGCTACTGACTGAATGAAAGGAGCTGGCATCTCACTCTCTTTGAATCTTCTTTATCATGCTAGGATTAACAGGAAAAAGCTAAAAATTTCAGAATTGCACCTTGCAATGTGGAGATATTACTGTTTGTGCATTTACAATATTCATTGATTTTTGCCATTGAAAAACATGTTTTTCATATACCAGAAATGTTTGAAGCTACTGACTGAATGAAAGGAGCTGGCATCTCACTCTCTTTGAATCTTCTTTATCATGCTAGGATTAACAGGAAAAAGCTAAAAATTTCAGAATTGCACCTTGCAATGTGGAGATATTACTGTTTGTGCATTTACAATATTCATTGATTTTTGCCATTGAAAAACATGTTTTTCATATACCAGAAATGTTTGAAGCTACTGACTGAATGAAAGGAGCTGGCATCTCACTCTCTTTGAATCTTCTTTATCATGCTAGGATTAACAGGAAAAAGCAAAAAATTTCAGAATTGCACCTTGCAATGTGGAGATATTACTGTTTGTGCATTTACAATATTCATTGATTTTTGCCATTGAAAAACGTCCAGAAATGTTTGAAGCTACTGACTGAATGAAAGGAGCTGGCATCTCACTCTCTTTGAATCTTCTTTATCATGCTAGGATTAACAGGAAAAAGCTAAAAATTTCAGAATTGCACCTTGCAATGTGGAGATATTACTGTTTGTGCATTTACAATATTCATTGATTTTTGCCATTGAAAAACGTCCAGAAATGTTTGAAGCTACTGACTGAATGAAAGGAGCTGGCATCTCACTCTCTTTGAATCTTCTTTATCATGCTAGGATTAGCAGGAAAAAGCAAAAAATTTCAGAATTGCACCGTGCAATGTGGAGATATTACTGTTTGTGCATTTACAATATTCATTGATTTTTGCCATTGAAAAACGTCCAGAAATGTTTGAAGCTACTGACTGAGTGAAAGGAGCTGGCATCTCACTCTCTTTGAATCTTCTTTATCATGCTAGGATTAACAGGAAAAAGCTAAAAATTTCAGAATTGCACCGTGCAATGTGGAGATATTACTGTTTGTGCATTTACAATATTCATTGATTTTTGCCATTGAAAAACATGTTTTTCATATACCAGAAATGTTTGAAGCTACTGACTGAATGAAAGGAGCTGGCATCTCACTCTCTTTGAATCTTCTTTATCATGCTAGGATTAACAGGAAAAAGCTAAAAATTTCAGAATTGCACCATGCAATGTGGAGATATTACTGTTTGTGCATTTACAATATTCATTGATTTTTGCCATTGAAAAACATGTTTTTCATATACCAGAAATGTTTGAAGCTACTGACTGAATGAAAGGAGCTGGCATCTCACTCTCTTTGAATCTTCTTTATCATGCTAGGATTAGCAGGAAAAAGCAAAAAATTTCAGAATTGCACCTTGCAATGTGGAGATATTACTGTTTGTGCATTTACAATATTCATTGATTTTTGCCATTGAAAAACATGTTTTTCATATACCAGAAATGTTTGAAGCTACTGACTGAATGAAAGGAGCTGGCATCTCACTCTCTTTGAATCTTCTTTATCATGCTAGGATTAGCAGGAAAAAGCAAAAAATTTCAGAATTGCACCGTGCAATGTGGAGATATTACTGTTTGTGCATTTACAATATTCATTGATTTTTGCCATTGAAAAACGTCCAGAAATGTTTGAAGCTACTGACTGAATGAAAGGAGCTGGCATCTCACTCTCTTTGAATCTTCTTTATCATGCTAGGATTAACAGGAAAAAGCAAAAAATTTCAGAATTGCACCGTGCAATGTGGAGATATTACTGTTTGTGCATTTACAATATTCATTGATTTTTGCCATTGAAAAACATGTTTTTCATATACCAGAAATGTTTGAAGCTACTGACTGAATGAAAGGAGCTGGCATCTCACTCTCTTTGAATCTTCTTTATCATGCTAGGATTAACAGGAAAAAGCTAAAAATTTCAGAATTGCACCTTGCAATGTGGAGATATTACTGTTTGTGCATTTACAATATTCATTGATTTTTGCCATTGAAAAACATGTTTTTCATATACCAGAAATGTTTGAAGCTACTGACTGAATGAAAGGAGCTGGCATCTCACTCTCTTTGAATCTTCTTTATCATGCTAGGATTAACAGGAAAAAGCTAAAAATTTCAGAATTGCACCTTGCAATGTGGAGATATTACTGTTTGTGCATTTACAATATTCATTGATTTTTGCCATTGAAAAACGTCCAGAAATGTTTGAAGCTACTGACTGAATGAAAGGAGCTGGCATCTCACTCTCTTTGAATCTTCTTTATCATGCTAGGATTAACAGGAAAAAGCTAAAAATTTCAGAATTGCACCTTGCAATGTGGAGATATTACTGTTTGTGCATTTACAATATTCATTGATTTTTGCCATTGAAAAACATGTTTTTCATATACCAGAAATGTTTGAAGCTACTGACTGAATGAAAGGAGCTGGCATCTCACTCTCTTTGAATCTTCTTTATCATGCTAGGATTAGCAGGAAAAAGCAAAAAATTTCAGAATTGCACCTTGCAATGTGGAGATATTACTGTTTGTGCATTTACAATATTCATTGATTTTTGCCATTGAAAAACATGTTTTTCATATACCAGAAATGTTTGAAGCTACTGACTGAATGAAAGGAGCTGGCATCTCACTCTCTTTGAATCTTCTTTATCATGCTAGGATTAGCAGGAAAAAGCAAAAAATTTCAGAATTGCACCGTGCAATGTGGAGATATTACTGTTTGTGCATTTACAATATTCATTGATTTTTGCCATTGAAAAACGTCCAGAAATGTTTGAAGCTACTGACTGAATGAAAGGAGCTGGCATCTCACTCTCTTTGAATCTTCTTTATCATGCTAGGATTAGCAGGAAAAAGCAAAAAATTTCAGAATTGCACCGTGCAATGTGGAGATATTACTGTTTGTGCATTTACAATATTCATTGATTTTTGCCATTGAAAAACATGTTTTTCATATACCAGAAATGTTTGAAGCTACTGACTGAATGAAAGGAGCTGGCATCTCACTCTCTTTGAATCTTCTTTATCATGCTAGGATTAACAGGAAAAAGCTAAAAATTTCAGAATTGCACCTTGCAATGTGGAGATATTACTGTTTGTGCATTTACAATATTCATTGATTTTTGCCATTGAAAAACATGTTTTTCATATACCAGAAATGTTTGAAGCTACTGACTGAATGAAAGGAGCTGGCATCTCACTCTCTTTGAATCTTCTTTATCATGCTAGGATTAACAGGAAAAAGCAAAAAATTTCAGAATTGCACCTTGCAATGTGGAGATATTACTGTTTGTGCATTTACAATATTCATTGATTTTTGCCATTGAAAAACGTCCAGAAATGTTTGAAGCTACTGACTGAATGAAAGGAGCTGGCATCTCACTCTCTTTGAATCTTCTTTATCATGCTAGGATTAACAGGAAAAAGCTAAAAATTTCAGAATTGCACCTTGCAATGTGGAGATATTACTGTTTGTGCATTTACAATATTCATTGATTTTTGCCATTGAAAAACGTCCAGAAATGTTTGAAGCTACTGACTGAATGAAAGGAGCTGGCATCTCACTCTCTTTGAATCTTCTTTATCATGCTAGGATTAGCAGGAAAAAGCAAAAAATTTCAGAATTGCACCGTGCAATGTGGAGATATTACTGTTTGTGCATTTACAATATTCATTGATTTTTGCCATTGAAAAACGTCCAGAAATGTTTGAAGCTACTGACTGAGTGAAAGGAGCTGGCATCTCACTCTCTTTGAATCTTCTTTATCATGCTAGGATTAACAGGAAAAAGCTAAAAATTTCAGAATTGCACCGTGCAATGTGGAGATATTACTGTTTGTGCATTTACAATATTCATTGATTTTTGCCATTGAAAAACATGTTTTTCATATACCAGAAATGTTTGAAGCTACTGACTGAATGAAAGGAGCTGGCATCTCACTCTCTTTGAATCTTCTTTATCATGCTAGGATTAACAGGAAAAAGCTAAAAATTTCAGAATTCCACCGTGCAATGTGGAGATATTACTGTTTGTGCATTTACAATATTCATTGATTTTTGCCATTGAAAAACATGTTTTTCATATACCAGAAATGTTTGAAGCTACTGACTGAATGAAAGGAGCTGGCATCTCACTCTCTTTGAATCTTCTTTATCATGCTAGGATTAGCAGGAAAAAGCAAAAAATTTCAGAATTGCACCTTGCAATGTGGAGATATTACTGTTTGTGCATTTACAATATTCATTGATTTTTGCCATTGAAAAACATGTTTTTCATATACCAGAAATGTTTGAAGCTACTGACTGAATGAAAGGAGCTGGCATCTCACTCTCTTTGAATCTTCTTTATCATGCTAGGATTAGCAGGAAAAAGCAAAAAATTTCAGAATTGCACCGTGCAATGTGGAGATATTACTGTTTGTGCATTTACAATATTCATTGATTTTTGCCATTGAAAAACGTCCAGAAATGTTTGAAGCTACTGACTGAATGAAAGGAGCTGGCATCTCACTCTCTTTGAATCTTCTTTATCATGCTAGGATTAACAGGAAAAAGCAAAAAATTTCAGAATTGCACCGTGCAATGTGGAGATATTACTGTTTGTGCATTTACAATATTCATTGATTTTTGCCATTGAAAAACATGTTTTTCATATACCAGAAATGTTTGAAGCTACTGACTGAATGAAAGGAGCTGGCATCTCACTCTCTTTGAATCTTCTTTATCATGCTAGGATTAACAGGAAAAAGCTAAAAATTTCAGAATTGCACCTTGCAATGTGGAGATATTACTGTTTGTGCATTTACAATATTCATTGATTTTTGCCATTGAAAAACATGTTTTTCATATACCAGAAATGTTTGAAGCTACTGACTGAATGAAAGGAGCTGGCATCTCACTCTCTTTGAATCTTCTTTATCATGCTAGGATTAACAGGAAAAAGCAAAAAATTTCAGAATTGCACCGTGCAATGTGGAGATATTACTGTTTGTGCATTTACAATATTCATTGATTTTTGCCATTGAAAAACATGTTTTTCATATACCAGAATTGTTTGAAGCTACTGACTGAATGAAAGGAGCTGGCATCTCACTCTCTTTGAATCTTCTTTATCATGCTAGGATTAACAGGAAAAAGCTAAAAATTTCAGAATTGCACCGTGCAATGTGGAGATATTACTGTTTGTGCATTTACAATATTCATTGATTTTTGCCATTGAAAAACGTCCAGAAATGTTTGAAGCTACTGACTGAATGAAAGGAGCTGGCATCTCACTCTCTTTGAATCTTCTTTATCATGCTAGGATTAACAGGAAAAAGCTAAAAATTTCAGAATTGCACCTTGCAATGTGGAGATATTACTGTTTGTGCATTTACAATATTCATTGATTTTTGCCATTGAAAAACATGTTTTTCATATACCAGAAATGTTTGAAGCTACTGACTGAATGAAAGGAGCTGGCATCTCACTCTCTTTGAATCTTCTTTATCATGCTAGGATTAACAGGAAAAAGCTAAAAATTTCAGAATTGCACCGTGCAATGTGGAGATATTACTGTTTGTGCATTTACAATATTCATTGATTTTTGGTATTGAAAAACATGTTTTTCATATACCAGAAATGTTTGAAGCTACTGACTGAATGAAAGGAGCTGGCATCTCACTCTCTTTGAATCTTCTTTATCATGCTAGGATTAGCAGGAAAAAGCAAAAAATTTCAGAATTGCACCTTGCAATGTGGAGATATTACTGTTTGTGCATTTACAATATTCATTGATTTTTGCCATTGAAAAACATGTTTTTCATATACCAGAAATGTTTGAAGCTACTGACTGAATGAAAGGAGCTGGCATCTCACTCTCTTTGAATCTTCTTTATCATGCTAGGATTAACAGGAAAAAGCTAAAAATTTCAGAATTGCACCGTGCAATGTGGAGATATTACTGTTTGTGCATTTACAATATTCATTGATTTTTGCCATTGAAAAACATGTTTTTCATATACCAGAAATGTTTGAAGCTACTGACTGAATGAAAGGAGCTGGCATCTCACTCTCTTTGAATCTTCTTTATCATGCTAGGATTAGCAGGAAAAAGCAAAAAATTTCAGAATTGCACCTTGCAATGTGGAGATATTACTGTTTGTGCATTTACAATATTCATTGATTTTTGCCATTGAAAAACGTCCAGAAATGTTTGAAGCTACTGACTGAATGAAAGGAGCTGGCATCTCACTCTCTTTGAATCTTCTTTATCATGCTAGGATTAACAGGAAAAAGCAAAAAATTTCAGAATTGCACCGTGCAATGTGGAGATATTACTGTTTGTGCATTTACAATATTCATTGATTTTTGCCATTGAAAAACATGTTTTTCATATACCAGAAATGTTTGAAGCTACTGACTGAATGAAAGGAGCTGGCATCTCACTCTCTTTGAATCTTCTTTATCATGCTAGGATTAACAGGAAAAAGCTAAAAATTTCAGAATTGCACCTTGCAATGTGGAGATATTACTGTTTGTGCATTTACAATATTCATTGATTTTTGCCATTGAAAAACATGTTTTTCATATACCAGAAATGTTTGAAGCTACTGACTGAATGAAAGGAGCTGGCATCTCACTCTCTTTGAATCTTCTTTATCATGCTAGGATTAACAGGAAAAAGCTAAAAATTTCAGAATTGCACCTTGCAATGTGGAGATATTACTGTTTGTGCATTTACAATATTCATTGATTTTTGCCATTGAAAAACGTCCAGAAATGTTTGAAGCTACTGACTGAATGAAAGGAGCTGGCATCTCACTCTCTTTGAATCTTCTTTATCATGCTAGGATTAACAGGAAAAAGCTAAAAATTTCAGAATTGCACCTTGCAATGTGGAGATATTACTGTTTGTGCATTTACAATATTCATTGATTTTTGCCATTGAAAAACATGTTTTTCATATACCAGAAATGTTTGAAGCTACTGACTGAATGAAAGGAGCTGGCATCTCACTCTCTTTGAATCTTCTTTATCATGCTAGGATTAGCAGGAAAAAGCAAAAAATTTCAGAATTGCACCTTGCAATGTGGAGATATTACTGTTTGTGCATTTACAATATTCATTGATTTTTGCCATTGAAAAACATGTTTTTCATATACCAGAAATGTTTGAAGCTACTGACTGAATGAAAGGAGCTGGCATCTCACTCTCTTTGAATCTTCTTTATCATGCTAGGATTAGCAGGAAAAAGCAAAAAATTTCAGAATTGCACCGTGCAATGTGGAGATATTACTGTTTGTGCATTTACAATATTCATTGATTTTTGCCATTGAAAAACGTCCAGAAATGTTTGAAGCTACTGACTGAATGAAAGGAGCTGGCATCTCACTCTCTTTGAATCTTCTTTATCATGCTAGGATTAGCAGGAAAAAGCAAAAAATTTCAGAATTGCACCGTGCAATGTGGAGATATTACTGTTTGTGCATTTACAATATTCATTGATTTTTGCCATTGAAAAACATGTTTTTCATATACCAGAAATGTTTGAAGCTACTGACTGAATGAAAGGAGCTGGCATCTCACTCTCTTTGAATCTTCTTTATCATGCTAGGATTAACAGGAAAAAGCTAAAAATTTCAGAATTGCACCTTGCAATGTGGAGATATTACTGTTTGTGCATTTACAATATTCATTGATTTTTGCCATTGAAAAACATGTTTTTCATATACCAGAAATGTTTGAAGCTACTGACTGAATGAAAGGAGCTGGCATCTCACTCTCTTTGAATCTTCTTTATCATGCTAGGATTAACAGGAAAAAGCTAAAAATTTCAGAATTGCACCTTGCAATGTGGAGATATTACTGTTTGTGCATTTACAATATTCATTGATTTTTGCCATTGAAAAACATGTTTTTCATATACCAGAAATGTTTGAAGCTACTGACTGAATGAAAGGAGCTGGCATCTCACTCTCTTTGAATCTTCTTTATCATGCTAGGATTAACAGGAAAAAGCAAAAAATTTCAGAATTGCACCTTGCAATGTGGAGATATTACTGTTTGTGCATTTACAATATTCATTGATTTTTGCCATTGAAAAACGTCCAGAAATGTTTGAAGCTACTGACTGAATGAAAGGAGCTGGCATCTCACTCTCTTTGAATCTTCTTTATCATGCTAGGATTAACAGGAAAAAGCTAAAAATTTCAGAATTGCACCTTGCAATGTGGAGATATTACTGTTTGTGCATTTACAATATTCATTGATTTTTGCCATTGAAAAACGTCCAGAAATGTTTGAAGCTACTGACTGAATGAAAGGAGCTGGCATCTCACTCTCTTTGAATCTTCTTTATCATGCTAGGATTAGCAGGAAAAAGCAAAAAATTTCAGAATTGCACCGTGCAATGTGGAGATATTACTGTTTGTGCATTTACAATATTCATTGATTTTTGCCATTGAAAAACGTCCAGAAATGTTTGAAGCTACTGACTGAGTGAAAGGAGCTGGCATTTCACTCTCTTTGAATCTTCTTTATCATGCTAGGATTAACAGGAAAAAGCTAAAAATTTCAGAATTGCACCGTGCAATGTGGAGATATTACTGTTTGTGCATTTACAATATTCATTGATTTTTGCCATTGAAAAACATGTTTTTCATATACCAGAAATGTTTGAAGCTACTGACTGAATGAAAGGAGCTGGCATCTCACTCTCTTTGAATCTTCTTTATCATGCTAGGATTAACAGGAAAAAGCTAAAAATTTCAGAATTGCACCGTGCAATGTGGAGATATTACTGTTTGTGCATTTACAATATTCATTGATTTTTGCCATTGAAAAACATGTTTTTCATATACCAGAAATGTTTGAAGCTACTGACTGAATGAAAGGAGCTGGCATCTCACTCTCTTTGAATCTTCTTTATCATGCTAGGATTAGCAGGAAAAAGCAAAAAATTTCAGAATTGCACCTTGCAATGTGGAGATATTACTGTTTGTGCATTTACAATATTCATTGATTTTTGCCATTGAAAAACATGTTTTTCATATACCAGAAATGTTTGAAGCTACTGACTGAATGAAAGGAGCTGGCATCTCACTCTCTTTGAATCTTCTTTATCATGCTAGGATTAGCAGGAAAAAGCAAAAAATTTCAGAATTGCACCGTGCAATGTGGAGATATTACTGTTTGTGCATTTACAATATTCATTGATTTTTGCCATTGAAAAACGTCCAGAAATGTTTGAAGCTACTGACTGAATGAAAGGAGCTGGCATCTCACTCTCTTTGAATCTTCTTTATCATGCTAGGATTAACAGGAAAAAGCAAAAAATTTCAGAATTGCACCGTGCAATGTGGAGATATTACTGTTTGTGCATTTACAATATTCATTGATTTTTGCCATTGAAAAACATGTTTTTCATATACCAGAAATGTTTGAAGCTACTGACTGAATGAAAGGAGCTGGCATCTCACTCTCTTTGAATCTTCTTTATCATGCTAGGATTAACAGGAAAAAGCTAAAAATTTCAGAATTGCACCTTGCAATGTGGAGATATTACTGTTTGTGCATTTACAATATTCATTGATTTTTGCCATTGAAAAACATGTTTTTCATATACCAGAAATGTTTGAAGCTACTGACTGAATGAAAGGAGCTGGCATCTCACTCTCTTTGAATCTTCTTTATCATGCTAGGATTAACAGGAAAAAGCTAAAAATTTCAGAATTGCACCTTGCAATGTGGAGATATTACTGTTTGTGCATTTACAATATTCATTGATTTTTGCCATTGAAAAACGTCCAGAAATGTTTGAAGCTACTGACTGAATGAAAGGAGCTGGCATCTCACTCTCTTTGAATCTTCTTTATCATGCTAGGATTAACAGGAAAAAGCTAAAAATTTCAGAATTGCACCTTGCAATGTGGAGATATTACTGTTTGTGCATTTACAATATTCATTGATTTTTGCCATTGAAAAACATGTTTTTCATATACCAGAAATGTTTGAAGCAACTGACTGAATGAAAGGAGCTGGCATCTCACTCTCTTTGAATCTTCTTTATCATGCTAGGATTAGCAGGAAAAAGCAAAAAATTTCAGAATTGCACCTTGCAATGTGGAGATATTACTGTTTGTGCATTTACAATATTCATTGATTTTTGCCATTGAAAAACATGTTTTTCATATACCAGAAATGTTTGAAGCTACTGACTGAATGAAAGGAGCTGGCATCTCACTCTCTTTGAATCTTCTTTATCATGCTAGGATTAGCAGGAAAAAGCAAAAAATTTCAGAATTGCACCGTGCAATGTGGAGATATTACTGTTTGTGCATTTACAATATTCATTGATTTTTGCCATTGAAAAACGTCCAGAAATGTTTGAAGCTACTGACTGAATGAAAGGAGCTGGCATCTCACTCTCTTTGAATCTTCTTTATCATGCTAGGATTAGCAGGAAAAAGCAAAAAATTTCAGAATTGCACCGTGCAATGTGGAGATATTACTGTTTGTGCATTTACAATATTCATTGATTTTTGCCATTGAAAAACATGTTTTTCATATACCAGAAATGTTTGAAGCTACTGACTGAATGAAAGGAGCTGGCATCTCACTCTCTTTGAATCTTCTTTATCATGCTAGGATTAACAGGAAAAAGCTAAAAATTTCAGAATTGCACCTTGCAATGTGGAGATATTACTGTTTGTGCATTTACAATATTCATTGATTTTTGCCATTGAAAAACATGTTTTTCATATACCAGAAATGTTTGAAGCTACTGACTGAATGAAAGGAGCTGGCATCTCACTCTCTTTGAATCTTCTTTATCATGCTAGGATTAACAGGAAAAAGCTAAAAATTTCAGAATTGCACCTTGCAATGTGGAGATATTACTGTTTGTGCATTTACAATATTCATTGATTTTTGCCATTGAAAAACGTCCAGAAATGTTTGAAGCTACTGACTGAATGAAAGGAGCTGGCATCTCACTCTCTTTGAATCTTCTTTATCATGCTAGGATTAACAGGAAAAAGCTAAAAATTTCAGAATTGCACCTTGCAATGTGGAGATATTACTGTTTGTGCATTTACAATATTCATTGATTTTTGCCATTGAAAAACGTCCAGAAATGTTTGAAGCTACTGACTGAATGAAAGGAGCTGGCATCTCACTCTCTTTGAATCTTCTTTATCATGCTAGGATTAACAGGAAAAAGCTAAAAATTTCAGAATTGCACCGTGCAATGTGGAGATATTACTGTTTGTGCATTTACAATATTCATTGATTTTTGCCATTGAAAAACATGTTTTTCATATACCAGAAATGTTTGAAGCTACTGACTGAATGAAAGGAGCTGGCATCTCACTCTCTTTGAATCTTCTTTATCATGCTAGGATTAGCAGGAAAAAGCAAAAAATTTCAGAATTGCACCTTGCAATGTGGAGATATTACTGTTTGTGCATTTACAATATTCATTGATTTTTGCCATTGAAAAACATGTTTTTCATATACCAGAAATGTTTGAAGCTACTGACTGAATGAAAGGAGCTGGCATCTCACTCTCTTTGAATCTTCTTTATCATGCTAGGATTAGCAGGAAAAAGCAAAAAATTTCAGAATTGCACCGTGCAATGTGGAGATATTACTGTTTGTGCATTTACAATATTCATTGATTTTTGCCATTGAAAAACGTCCAGAAATGTTTGAAGCTACTGACTGAATGAAAGGAGCTGGCATCTCACTCTCTTTGAATCTTCTTTATCATGCTAGGATTAACAGGAAAAAGCAAAAAATTTCAGAATTGCACCGTGCAATGTGGAGATATTACTGTTTGTGCATTTACAATATTCATTGATTTTTGCCATTGAAAAACATGTTTTTCATATACCAGAAATGTTTGAAGCTACTGACTGAATGAAAGGAGCTGGCATCTCACTCTCTTTGAATCTTCTTTATCATGCTAGGATTAACAGGAAAAAGCTAAAAATTTCAGAATTGCACCTTGCAATGTGGAGATATTACTGTTTGTGCATTTACAATATTCATTGATTTTTGCCATTGAAAAACATGTTTTTCATATACCAGAAATGTTTGAAGCTACTGACTGAATGAAAGGAGCTGGCATCTCACTCTCTTTGAATCTTCTTTATCATGCTAGGATTAACAGGAAAAAGCAAAAAATTTCAGAATTGCACCGTGCAATGTGTAGATATTACTGTTTGTGCATTTACAATATTCATTGATTTTTGCCATTGAAAAACATGTTTTTCATATACCAGAAATGTTTGAAGCTACTGACTGAATGAAAGGAGCTGGCATCTCACTCTCTTTGAATCTTCTTTATCATGCTAGGATTAACAGGAAAAAGCTAAAAATTTCAGAATTGCACCTTGCAATGTGGAGATATTACTGTTTGTGCATTTACAATATTCATTGATTTTTGCCATTGAAAAACATGTTTTTCATATACTAGAAATGTTTGAAGCTACTGACTGAATGAAAGGAGCTGGCATCTCACTCTCTTTGAATCTTCTTTATCATGCTAGGATTAACAGGAAAAAGCTAAAAATTTCAGAATTGCACCGTGCAATGTGGAGATATTACTGTTTGTGCATTTACAATATTCATTGATTTTTGCCATTGAAAAACATGTTTTTCATATACCAGAAATGTTTGAAGCTACTGACTGAATGAAAGGAGCTGGCATCTCACTCTCTTTGAATCTTCTTTATCATGCTAGGATTAGCAGGAAAAAGCAAAAAATTTCAGAATTGCACCTTGCAATGTGGAGATATTACTGTTTGTGCATTTACAATATTCATTGATTTTTGCCATTGAAAAACATGTTTTTCATATACCAGAAATGTTTGAAGCTACTGACTGAATGAAAGGAGCTGGCATCTCACTCTCTTTGAATCTTCTTTATCATGCTAGGATTAACAGGAAAAAGCTAAAAATTTCAGAATTGCACCGTGCAATGTGGAGATATTACTGTTTGTGCATTTACAATATTCATTGATTTTTGCCATTGAAAAACATGTTTTTCATATACCAGAAATGTTTGAAGCTACTGACTGAATGAAAGGAGCTGGCATCTCACTCTCTTTGAATCTTCTTTATCATGCTAGGATTAACAGGAAAAAGCAAAAAATTTCAGAATTGCACCGTGCAATGTGGAGATATTACTGTTTGTGCATTTACAATATTCATTGATTTTTGCCATTGAAAAACGTCCAGAAATGTTTGAAGCTACTGACTGAATGAAAGGAGCTGGCATCTCACTCTCTTTGAATCTTCTTTATCATGCTAGGATTAGCAGGAAAAAGCAAAAAATTTCAGAATTGCACCGTGCAATGTGGAGATATTACTGTTTGTGCATTTACAATATTCATTGATTTTTGCCATTGAAAAACGTCCAGAAATGTTTGAAGCTACTGACTGAATGAAAGGAGCTGGCATCTCACTCTCTTTGAATCTTCTTTATCATGCTAGGATTAGCAGGAAAAAGCAAAAAATTTCAGAATTGCACCGTGCAATGTGGAGATATTACTGTTTGTGCATTTACAATATTCATTGATTTTTGCCATTGAAAAACATGTTTTTCATATACCAGAAATGTTTGAAGCTACTGACTGAATGAAAGGAGCTGGCATCTCACTCTCTTTGAATCTTCTTTATCATGCTAGGATTAACAGGAAAAAGCAAAAAATTTCAGAATTGCACCGTGCAATGTGGAGATATTACTGTTTGTGCATTTACAATATTCATTGATTTTTGCCATTGAAAAACATGTTTTTCATATACCAGAAATGTTTGAAGCTACTGACTGAATGAAAGGAGCTGGCATCTCACTCTCTTTGAATCTTCTTTATCATGCTAGGATTAGCAGGAAAAAGCAAAAAATTTCAGAATTGCACGTTGCAATGTGGAGATATTACTGTTTGTGCATTTACAATATTCATTGATTTTTGCCATTGAAAAACATGTTTTTCATATACCAGAAATGTTTGAAGCTACTGACTGAATGAAAGGAGCTGGCATCTCACTCTCTTTGAATCTTCTTTATCATGCTAGGATTAGCAGGAAAAAGCAAAAAATTTCAGAATTGCACCGTGCAATGTGGAGATATTACTGTTTGTGCATTTACAATATTCATTGATTTTTGCCATTGAAAAACATGTTTTTCATATACCAGAAATGTTTGAAGCTACTGACTGAATGAAAGGAGCTGGCATCTCACTCTCTTTGAATCTTCTTTATCATGCTAGGATTAACAGGAAAAAGCTAAAAATTTCAGAATTGCACCGTGCAATGTGGAGATATTACTGTTTGTGCATTTACAATATTCATTGATTTTTGCCATTGAAAAACATGTTTTTCATATACCAGAAATGTTTGAAGCTACTGACTGAATGAAAGGAGCTGGCATCTCACTCTCTTTGAATCTTCTTTATCATGCTAGGATTAGCAGGAAAAAGCAAAAAATTTCAGAATTGCACCTTGCAATGTGGAGATATTACTGTTTGTGCATTTACAATATTCATTGATTTTTGCCATTGAAAAACATGTTTTTCATATACCAGAAATGTTTGAAGCTACTGACTGAATGAAAGGAGCTGGCATCTCACTCTCTTTGAATCTTCTTTATCATGCTAGGATTAGCAGGAAAAAGCTAAAAATTTCAGAATTGCACCTTGCAATGTGGAGATATTACTGTTTGTGCATTTACAATATTCATTGATTTTTGCCATTGAAAAACATGTTTTTCATATACCAGAAATGTTTGAAGCTACTGACTGAATGAAAGGAGCTGGCATCTCACTCTCTTTGAATCTTCTTTATCATGCTAGGATTAACAGGAAAAAGCTAAAAATTTCAGAATTGCACAGTGCAATGTGGAGATATTACTGTTTGTGCATTTACAATATTCATTGATTTTTGCCATTGAAAAACATGTTTTTCATATACCAGAAATGTTTGAAGCTACTGACTGAATGAAAGGAGCTGGCATCTCACTCTCTTTGAATCTTCTTTATCATGCTAGGATTAGCAGGAAAAAGCAAAAAATTTCAGAATTGCACCTTGCAATGTGGAGATATTACTGTTTGTGCATTTACAATATTCATTGATTTTTGCCATTGAAAAACATGTTTTTCATATACCAGAAATGTTTGAAGCTACTGACTGAATGAAAGGAGCTGGCATCTCACTCTCTTTGAATCTTCTTTATCATGCTAGGATTAACAGGAAAAAGCTAAAAATTTCAGAATTGCACCGTGCAATGTGGAGATATTACTGTTTGTGCATTTACAATATTCATTGATTTTTGCCATTGAAAAACATGTTTTTCATATACCAGAAATGTTTGAAGCTACTGACTGAATGAAAGGAGCTGGCATCTCACTCTCTTTGAATCTTCTTTATCATGCTAGGATTAGCAGGAAAAAGCAAAAAATTTCAGAATTGCACCTTGCAATGTGGAGATATTACTGTTTGTGCATTTACAATATTCATTGATTTTTGCCATTGAAAAACATGTTTTTCATATACCAGAAATGTTTGAAGCTACTGACTGAATGAAAGGAGCTGGCATCTCACTCTCTTTGAATCTTCTTTATCATGCTAGGATTAACAGGAAAAAGCTAAAAATTTCAGAATTGCACCGTGCAATGTGGAGATATTACTGTTTGTGCATTTACAATATTCATTGATTTTTGCCATTGAAAAACATGTTTTTCATATACCAGAAATGTTTGAAGCTACTGACTGAATGAAAGGAGCTGGCATCTCACTCTCTTTGAATCTTCTTTATCATGCTAGGATTAGCAGGAAAAAGCAAAAAATTTCAGAATTGCACCGTGCAATGTGGAGATATTACTGTTTGTGCATTTACAATATTCATTGATTTTTGCCATTGAAAAACATGTTTTTCATATACCAGAAATGTTTGAAGCTACTGACTGAATGAAAGGAGCTGGCATCTCACTCTCTTTGAATCTTCTTTATCATGCTAGGATTAACAGGAAAAAGCTAAAAATTTCAGAATTGCACCTTGCAATGTGGAGATATTACTGTTTGTGCATTTACAATATTCATTGATTTTTGCCATTGAAAAACATGTTTTTCATATACCAGAAATGTTTGAAGCTACTGACTGAATGAAAGGAGCTGGCATCTCACTCTCTTTGAATCTTCTTTATCATGCTAGGATTAACAGGAAAAAGCTAAAAATTTCAGAATTGCACCTTGCAATGTGGAGATATTACTGTTTGTGCATTTACAATATTCATTGATTTTTGCCATTGAAAAACATGTTTTTCATATACCAGAAATGTTTGAAGCTACTGACTGAATGAAAGGAGCTGGCATCTCACTCTCTTTGAATCTTCTTTATCATGCTAGGATTAGCAGGAAAAAGCAAAAAATTTCAGAATTGCACCGTGCAATGTGGAGATATTACTGTTTGTGCATTTACAATATTCATTGATTTTTGCCATTGAAAAACATGTTTTTCATATACCAGAAATGTTTGAAGCTACTGACTGAATGAAAGGAGCTGGCATCTCACTCTCTTTGAATCTTCTTTATCATGCTAGGATTAACAGGAAAAAGCTAAAAATTTCAGAATTGCACCTTGCAATGTGGAGATATTACTGTTTGTGCATTTACAATATTCATTGATTTTTGCCATTGAAAAACGTCCAGAAATGTTTGAAGCTACTGACTGAATGAAAGGAGCTGGCATCTCACTCTCTTTGAATCTTCTTTATCATGCTAGGATTAACAGGAAAAAGCTAAAAATTTCAGAATTGCACCGTGCAATGTGGAGATATTACTGTTTGTGCATTTACAATATTCATTGATTTTTGCCATTGAAAAACATGTTTTTCATATACCAGAAATGTTTGAAGCTACTGACTGAATGAAAGGAGCTGGCATCTCACTCTCTTTGAATCTTCTTTATCATGCTAGGATTAACAGGAAAAAGCTAAAAATTTCAGAATTGCACCGTGCAATGTGGAGATATTACTGTTTGTGCATTTACAATATTCATTGATTTTTGCCATTGAAAAACATGTTTTTCATATACCAGAAATGTTTGAAGCTACTGACTGAATGAAAGGAGCTGGCATCTCACTCTCTTTGAATCTTCTTTATCATGCTAGGATTAACAGGAAAAAGCTAAAAATTTCAGAATTGCACCGTGCAATGTGGAGATATTACTGTTTGTGCATTTACAATATTCATTGATTTTTGCCATTGAAAAACATGTTTTTCATATACCAGAAATGTTTGAAGCTACTGACTGAATGAAAGGAGCTGGCATCTCACTCTCTTTGAATCTTCTTTATCATGCTAGGATTAACAGGAAAAAGCAAAAAATTTCAGAATTGCACCGTGCAATGTGGAGATATTACTGTTTGTGCATTTACAATATTCATTGATTTTTGCCATTGAAAAACATCCAGAAATGTTTGAAGCTACTGACTGAATGAAAGGAGCTGGCATCTCACTCTCTTTGAATCTTCTTTATCATGCTAGGATTAACAGGAAAAAGCTAAAAATTTCAGAATTGCACCGTGCAATGTGGAGATATTACTGTTTGTGCATTTACAATATTCATTGATTTTTGCCATTGAAAAACATGTTTTTCATATACCAGAAATGTTTGAAGCTACTGACTGAATGAAAGGAGCTGGCATCTCACTCTCTTTGAATCTTCTTTATCATGCTAGGATTAACAGGAAAAAGCTAAAAATTTCAGAATTGCACCTTGCAATGTGGAGATATTACTGTTTGTGCATTTACAATATTCATTGATTTTTGCCATTGAAAAACATGTTTTTCATATACCAGAAATGTTTGAAGCTACTGACTGAATGAAAGGAGCTGGCATCTCACTCTCTTTGAATCTTCTTTATCATGCTAGGATTAGCAGGAAAAAGCAAAAAATTTCAGAATTGCACCGTGCAATGTGGAGATATTACTGTTTGTGCATTTACAATATTCATTGATTTTTGCCATTGAAAAACGTCCAGAAATGTTTGAAGCTACTGACTGAATGAAAGGAGCTGGCATCTCACTCTCTTTGAATCTTCTTTATCATGCTAGGATTAACAGGAAAAAGCAAAAAATTTCAGAATTGCACCTTGCAATGTGGAGATATTACTGTTTGTGCATTTACAATATTCATTGATTTTTGCCATTGAAAAACATGTTTTTCATATACCAGAAATGTTTGAAGCTACTGACTGAATGAAAGGAGCTGGCATCTCACTCTCTTTGAATCTTCTTTATCATGCTAGGATTAACAGGAAAAAGCTAAAAATTTCAGAATTGCACCGTGCAATGTGGAGATATTACTGTTTGTGCATTTACAATATTCATTGATTTTTGCCATTGAAAAACATGTTTTTCATATACCAGAAATGTTTGAAGCTACTGACTGAATGAAAGGAGCTGGCATCTCACTCTCTTTGAATCTTCTTTATCATGCTAGGATTAGCAGGAAAAAGCAAAAAATTTCAGAATTGCACCTTGCAATGTGGAGATATTACTGTTTGTGCATTTACAATATTCATTGATTTTTGCCATTGAAAAACATGTTTTTCATATACCAGAAATGTTTGAAGCTACTGACTGAATGAAAGGAGCTGGCATCTCACTCTCTTTGAATCTTCTTTATCATGCTAGGATTAACAGGAAAAAGCTAAAAATTTCAGAATTGCACCGTGCAATGTGGAGATATTACTGTTTGTGCATTTACAATATTCATTGATTTTTGCCATTGAAAAACATGTTTTTCATATACCAGAAATGTTTGAAGCTACTGACTGAATGAAAGGAGCTGGCATCTCACTCTCTTTGAATCTTCTTTATCATGCTAGGATTAACAGGAAAAAGCAAAAAATTTCAGAATTGCACCGTGCAATGTGGAGATATTACTGTTTGTGCATTTACAATATTCATTGATTTTTGCCATTGAAAAACGTCCAGAAATGTTTGAAGCTACTGACTGAATGAAAGGAGCTGGCATCTCACTCTCTTTGAATCTTCTTTATCATGCTAGGATTAGCAGGAAAAAGCAAAAAATTTCAGAATTGCACCGTGCAATGTGGAGATATTACTGTTTGTGCATTTACAATATTCATTGATTTTTGCCATTGAAAAACGTCCAGAAATGTTTGAAGCTACTGACTGAATGAAAGGAGCTGGCATCTCACTCTCTTTGAATCTTCTTTATCATGCTAGGATTAGCAGGAAAAAGCAAAAAATTTCAGAATTGCACCGTGCAATGTGGAGATATTACTGTTTGTGCATTTACAATATTCATTGATTTTTGCCATTGAAAAACATGTTTTTCATATACCAGAAATGTTTGAAGCTACTGACTGAATGAAAGGAGCTGGCATCTCACTCTCTTTGAATCTTCTTTATCATGCTAGGATTAACAGGAAAAAGCAAAAAATTTCAGAATTGCACCGTGCAATGTGGAGATATTACTGTTTGTGCATTTACAATATTCATTGATTTTTGCCATTGAAAAACATGTTTTTCATATACCAGAAATGTTTGAAGCTACTGACTGAATGAAAGGAGCTGGCATCTCACTCTCTTTGAATCTTCTTTATCATGCTAGGATTAGCAGGAAAAAGCAAAAAATTTCAGAATTGCACGTTGCAATGTGGAGATATTACTGTTTGTGCATTTACAATATTCATTGATTTTTGCCATTGAAAAACATGTTTTTCATATACCAGAAATGTTTGAAGCTACTGACTGAATGAAAGGAGCTGGCATCTCACTCTCTTTGAATCTTCTTTATCATGCTAGGATTAGCAGGAAAAAGCAAAAAATTTCAGAATTGCACCGTGCAATGTGGAGATATTACTGTTTGTGCATTTACAATATTCATTGATTTTTGCCATTGAAAAACATGTTTTTCATATACCAGAAATGTTTGAAGCTACTGACTGAATGAAAGGAGCTGGCATCTCACTCTCTTTGAATCTTCTTTATCATGCTAGGATTAACAGGAAAAAGCTAAAAATTTCAGAATTGCACCGTGCAATGTGGAGATATTACTGTTTGTGCATTTACAATATTCATTGATTTTTGCCATTGAAAAACATGTTTTTCATATACCAGAAATGTTTGAAGCTACTGACTGAATGAAAGGAGCTGGCATCTCACTCTCTTTGAATCTTCTTTATCATGCTAGGATTAGCAGGAAAAAGCAAAAAATTTCAGAATTGCACCTTGCAATGTGGAGATATTACTGTTTGTGCATTTACAATATTCATTGATTTTTGCCATTGAAAAACATGTTTTTCATATACCAGAAATGTTTGAAGCTACTGACTGAATGAAAGGAGCTGGCATCTCACTCTCTTTGAATCTTCTTTATCATGCTAGGATTAGCAGGAAAAAGCTAAAAATTTCAGAATTGCACCTTGCAATGTGGAGATATTACTGTTTGTGCATTTACAATATTCATTGATTTTTGCCATTGAAAAACATGTTTTTCATATACCAGAAATGTTTGAAGCTACTGACTGAATGAAAGGAGCTGGCATCTCACTCTCTTTGAATCTTCTTTATCATGCTAGGATTAACAGGAAAAAGCTAAAAATTTCAGAATTGCACCGTGCAATGTGGAGATATTACTGTTTGTGCATTTACAATATTCATTGATTTTTGCCATTGAAAAACATGTTTTTCATATACCAGAAATGTTTGAAGCTACTGACTGAATGAAAGGAGCTGGCATCTCACTCTCTTTGAATCTTCTTTATCATGCTAGGATTAACAGGAAAAAGCTAAAAATTTCAGAATTGCACCGTGCAATGTGGAGATATTACTGTTTGTGCATTTACAATATTCATTGATTTTTGCCATTGAAAAACATGTTTTTCATATACCAGAAATGTTTGAAGCTACTGACTGAATGAAAGGAGCTGGCATCTCACTCTCTTTGAATCTTCTTTATCATGCTAGGATTAGCAGGAAAAAGCAAAAAATTTCAGAATTGCACCTTGCAATGTGGAGATATTACTGTTTGTGCATTTACAATATTCATTGATTTTTGCCATTGAAAAACATGTTTTTCATATACCAGAAATGTTTGAAGCTACTGACTGAATGAAAGGAGCTGGCATCTCACTCTCTTTGAATCTTCTTTATCATGCTAGGATTAACAGGAAAAAGCTAAAAATTTCAGAATTGCACCGTGCAATGTGGAGATATTACTGTTTGTGCATTTACAATATTCATTGATTTTTGCCATTGAAAAACATGTTTTTCATATACCAGAAATGTTTGAAGCTACTGACTGAATGAAAGGAGCTGGCATCTCACTCTCTTTGAATCTTCTTTATCATGCTAGGATTAGCAGGAAAAAGCAAAAAATTTCAGAATTGCACCGTGCAATGTGGAGATATTACTGTTTGTGCATTTACAATATTCATTGATTTTTGCCATTGAAAAACATGTTTTTCATATACCAGAAATGTTTGAAGCTACTGACTGAATGAAAGGAGCTGGCATCTCACTCTCTTTGAATCTTCTTTATCATGCTAGGATTAACAGGAAAAAGCTAAAAATTTCAGAATTGCACCTTGCAATGTGGAGATATTACTGTTTGTGCATTTACAATATTCATTGATTTTTGCCATTGAAAAACATGTTTTTCATATACCAGAAATGTTTGAAGCTACTGACTGAATGAAAGGAGCTGGCATCTCACTCTCTTTGAATCTTCTTTATCATGCTAGGATTAACAGGAAAAAGCTAAAAATTTCAGAATTGCACCTTGCAATGTGGAGATATTACTGTTTGTGCATTTACAATATTCATTGATTTTTGCCATTGAAAAACATGTTTTTCATATACCAGAAATGTTTGAAGCTACTGACTGAATGAAAGGAGCTGGCATCTCACTCTCTTTGAATCTTCTTTATCATGCTAGGATTAGCAGGAAAAAGCAAAAAATTTCAGAATTGCACCGTGCAATGTGGAGATATTACTGTTTGTGCATTTACAATATTCATTGATTTTTGCCATTGAAAAACATGTTTTTCATATACCAGAAATGTTTGAAGCTACTGACTGAATGAAAGGAGCTGGCATCTCACTCTCTTTGAATCTTCTTTATCATGCTAGGATTAACAGGAAAAAGCTAAAAATTTCAGAATTGCACCTTGCAATGTGGAGATATTACTGTTTGTGCATTTACAATATTCATTGATTTTTGCCATTGAAAAACGTCCAGAAATGTTTGAAGCTACTGACTGAATGAAAGGAGCTGGCATCTCACTCTCTTTGAATCTTCTTTATCATGCTAGGATTAACAGGAAAAAGCTAAAAATTTCAGAATTGCACCGTGCAATGTGGAGATATTACTGTTTGTGCATTTACAATATTCATTGATTTTTGCCATTGAAAAACATGTTTTTCATATACCAGAAATGTTTGAAGCTACTGACTGAATGAAAGGAGCTGGCATCTCACTCTCTTTGAATCTTCTTTATCATGCTAGGATTAACAGGAAAAAGCTAAAAATTTCAGAATTGCACCGTGCAATGTGGAGATATTACTGTTTGTGCATTTACAATATTCATTGATTTTTGCCATTGAAAAACATGTTTTTCATATACCAGAAATGTTTGAAGCTACTGACTGAATGAAAGGAGCTGGCATCTCACTCTCTTTGAATCTTCTTTATCATGCTAGGATTAACAGGAAAAAGCTAAAAATTTCAGAATTGCACCGTGCAATGTGGAGATATTACTGTTTGTGCATTTACAATATTCATTGATTTTTGCCATTGAAAAACATGTTTTTCATATACCAGAAATGTTTGAAGCTACTGACTGAATGAAAGGAGCTGGCATCTCACTCTCTTTGAATCTTCTTTATCATGCTAGGATTAACAGGAAAAAGCAAAAAATTTCAGAATTGCACCGTGCAATGTGGAGATATTACTGTTTGTGCATTTACAATATTCATTGATTTTTGCCATTGAAAAACATCCAGAAATGTTTGAAGCTACTGACTGAATGAAAGGAGCTGGCATCTCACTCTCTTTGAATCTTCTTTATCATGCTAGGATTAACAGGAAAAAGCTAAAAATTTCAGAATTGCACCGTGCAATGTGGAGATATTACTGTTTGTGCATTTACAATATTCATTGATTTTTGCCATTGAAAAACATGTTTTTCATATACCAGAAATGTTTGAAGCTACTGACTGAATGAAAGGAGCTGGCATCTCACTCTCTTTGAATCTTCTTTATCATGCTAGGATTAACAGGAAAAAGCTAAAAATTTCAGAATTGCACCTTGCAATGTGGAGATATTACTGTTTGTGCATTTACAATATTCATTGATTTTTGCCATTGAAAAACATGTTTTTCATATACCAGAAATGTTTGAAGCTACTGACTGAATGAAAGGAGCTGGCATCTCACTCTCTTTGAATCTTCTTTATCATGCTAGGATTAGCAGGAAAAAGCAAAAAATTTCAGAATTGCACCGTGCAATGTGGAAATATTACTGTTTGTGCATTTACAATATTCATTGATTTTTGCCATTGAAAAACGTCCAGAAATGTTTGAAGCTACTGACTGAATGAAAGGAGCTGGCATCTCACTCTCTTTGAATCTTCTTTATCATGCTAGGATTAACAGGAAAAAGCTAAAAATTTCAGAATTGCACCGTGCAATGTGGAGATATTACTGTTTGTGCATTTACAATATTCATTGATTTTTGCCATTGAAAAACATGTTTTTCATATACCAGAAATGTTTGAAGCTACTGACTGAATGAAAGGAGCTGGCATCTCACTCTCTTTGAATCTTCTTTATCATGCTAGGATTAACAGGAAAAAGCAAAAAATTTCAGAATTGCACCGTGCAATGTGGAGATATTACTGTTTGTGCATTTACAATATTCATTGATTTTTGCCATTGAAAAACATCCAGAAATGTTTGAAGCTACTGACTGAATGAAAGGAGCTGGCATATCACTCTCTTTGAATCTTCTTTATCATGCTAGGATTAACAGGAAAAAGCTAAAAATTTCAGAATTGCACCGTGCAATGTGAAGATATTACTGTTTGTGCATTTACAATATTCATTGATTTTTGCCATTGAAAAACATGTTTTTCATATACCAGAAATGTTTGAAGCTACTGACTGAATGAAAGGAGCTGGCATCTCACTCTCTTTGAATCTTCTTTATCATGCTAGGATTAACAGGAAAAAGCTAAAAATTTCAGAATTGCACCTTGCAATGTGGAGATATTACTGTTTGTGCATTTACAATATTCATTGATTTTTGCCATTGAAAAACATGTTTTTCATATACCAGAAATGTTTGAAGCTACTGACTGAATGAAAGGAGCTGGCATCTCACTCTCTTTGAATCTTCTTTATCATGCTAGGATTAGCAGGAAAAAGCAAAAAATTTCAGAATTGCACCTTGCAATGTGGAGATATTACTGTTTGTGCATTTACAATATTCATTGATTTTTGCCATTGAAAAACGTCCAGAAATGTTTGAAGCTACTGACTGAATGAAAGGAGCTGGCATCTCACTCTCTTTGAATCTTCTTTATCATGCTAGGATTAACAGGAAAAAGCTAAAAATTTCAGAATTGCACCGTGCAATGTGGAGATATTACTGTTTGTGCATTTACAATATTCATTGATTTTTGCCATTGAAAAACATGTTTTTCATATACCAGAAATGTTTGAAGCTACTGACTGAATGAAAGGAGCTGGCATCTCACTCTCTTTGAATCTTCTTTATCATGCTAGGATTAACAGGAAAAAGCTAAAAATTTCAGAATTGCACCTTGCAATGTGGAGATATTACTGTTTGTGCATTTACAATATTCATTGATTTTTGCCATTGAAAAACATGTTTTTCATATACCAGAAATGTTTGAAGCTACTGACTGAATGAAAGGAGCTGGCATCTCACTCTCTTTGAATCTTCTTTATCATGCTAGGATTAGCAGGAAAAAGCAAAAAATTTCAGAATTGCACCGTGCAATGTGGAGATATTACTGTTTGTGCATTTACAATATTCATTGATTTTTGCCATTGAAAAACGTCCAGAAATGTTTGAAGCTACTGACTGAATGAAAGGAGCTGGCATCTCACTCTCTTTGAATCTTCTTTATCATGCTAGGATTAACAGGAAAAAGCTAAAAATTTCAGAATTGCACCTTGCAATGTGGAGATATTACTGTTTGTGCATTTACAATATTCATTGATTTTTGCCATTGAAAAACGTCCAGAAATGTTTGAAGCTACTGACTGAATGAAAGGAGCTGGCATCTCACTCTCTTTGAATCTTCTTTATCATGCTAGGATTAGCAGGAAAAAGCAAAAAATTTCAGAATTGCACCGTGCAATGTGGAGATATTACTGTTTGTGCATTTACAATATTCATTGATTTTTGCCATTGAAAAACGTCCAGAAATGTTTGAAGCTACTGACTGAATGAAAGGAGCTGGCATCTCACTCTCTTTGAATCTTCTTTATCATGCTAGGATTAACAGGAAAAAGCTAAAAATTTCAGAATTGCACCGTGCAATGTGGAGATATTACTGTTTGTGCATTTACAATATTCATTGATTTTTGCCATTGAAAAACATGTTTTTCATATACCAGAAATGTTTGAAGCTACTGACTGAATGAAAGGAGCTGGCATCTCACTCTCTTTGAATCTTCTTTATCATGCTAGGATTAACAGGAAAAAGCTAAAAATTTCAGAATTGCACCGTGCAATGTGGAGATATTACTGTTTGTGCATTTACAATATTCATTGATTTTTGCCATTGAAAAACATGTTTTTCATATACCAGAAATGTTTGAAGCTACTGACTGAATGAAAGGAGCTGGCATCTCACTCTCTTTGAATCTTCTTTATCATGCTAGGATTAGCAGGAAAAAGCAAAAAATTTCAGAATTGCACCTTGCAATGTGGAGATATTACTGTTTGTGCATTTACAATATTCATTGATTTTTGCCATTGAAAAACATGTTTTTCATATACCAGAAATGTTTGAAGCTACTGACTGAATGAAAGGAGCTGGCATCTCACTCTCTTTGAATCTTCTTTATCATGCTAGGATTAGCAGGAAAAAGCAAAAAATTTCAGAATTGCACAGTGCAATGTGGAGATATTACTGTTTGTGCATTTACAATATTCATTGATTTTTGCCATTGAAAAACGTCCAGAAATGTTTGAAGCTACTGACTGAATGAAAGGAGCTGGCATCTCACTCTCTTTGAATCTTCTTTATCATGCTAGGATTAACAGGAAAAAGCAAAAAATTTCAGAATTGCACCGTGCAATGTGGAGATATTACTGTTTGTGCATTTACAATATTCATTGATTTTTGCCATTGAAAAACATGTTTTTCATATACCAGAAATGTTTGAAGCTACTGACTGAATGAAAGGAGCTGGCATCTCACTCTCTTTGAATCTTCTTTATCATGCTAGGATTAACAGGAAAAAGCTAAAAATTTCAGAATTGCACCTTGCAATGTGGAGATATTACTGTTTGTGCATTTACAATATTCATTGATTTTTGCCATTGAAAAACATGTTTTTCATATACCAGAAATGTTTGAAGCTACTGACTGAATGAAAGGAGCTGGCATCTCACTCTCTTTGAATCTTCTTTATCATGCTAGGATTAACAGGAAAAAGCAAAAAATTTCAGAATTGCTCCGTGCAATGTGGAGATATTACTGTTTGTGCATTTACAATATTCATTGATTTTTGCCATTGAAAAACATGTTTTTCATATACCAGAAATGTTTGAAGCTACTGACTGAATGAAAGGAGCTGGCATCTCACTCTCTTTGAATCTTCTTTATCATGCTAGGATTAACAGGAAAAAGCTAAAAATTTCAGAATTGCACCGTGCAATGTGGAGATATTACTGTTTGTGCATTTACAATATTCATTGATTTTTGCCATTGAAAAACGTCCAGAAATGTTTGAAGCTACTGACTGAATGAAAGGAGCTGGCATCTCACTCTCTTTGAATCTTCTTTATCATGCTAGGATTAACAGGAAAAAGCTAAAAATTTCAGAATTGCACCTTGCAATGTGGAGATATTACTGTTTGTGCATTTACAATATTCATTGATTTTTGCCATTGAAAAACATGTTTTTCATATACCAGAAATGTTTGAAGCTACTGACTGAATGAAAGGAGCTGGCATCTCACTCTCTTTGAATCTTCTTTATCATGCTAGGATTAACAGGAAAAAGCTAAAAATTTCAGAATTGCACCGTGCAATGTGGAGATATTACTGTTTGTGCATTTACAATATTCATTGATTTTTGCCATTGAAAAACATGTTTTTCATATACCAGAAATGTTTGAAGCTACTGACTGAATGAAAGGAGCTGGCATCTCACTCTCTTTGAATCTTCTTTATCATGCTAGGATTAGCAGGAAAAAGCAAAAAATTTCAGAATTGCACCTTGCAATGTGGAGATATTACTGTTTGTGCATTTACAATATTCATTGATTTTTGCCATTGAAAAACATGTTTTTCATATACCAGAAATGTTTGAAGCTACTGACTGAATGAAAGGAGCTGGCATCTCACTCTCTTTGAATCTTCTTTATCATGCTAGGATTAACAGGAAAAAGCTAAAAATTTCAGAATTGCACCGTGCAATGTGGAGATATTACTGTTTGTGCATTTACAATATTCATTGATTTTTGCCATTGAAAAACATGTTTTTCATATACCAGAAATGTTTGAAGCTACTGACTGAATGAAAGGAGCTGGCATCTCACTCTCTTTGAATCTTCTTTATCATGCTAGGATTAACAGGAAAAAGCAAAAAATTTCAGAATTGCACCGTGCAATATGGAGATATTACTGTTTGTGCATTTACAATATTCATTGATTTTTGCCATTGAAAAACGTCCAGAAATGTTTGAAGCTACTGACTGAATGAAAGGAGCTGGCATCTCACTCTCTTTGAATCTTCTTTATCATGCTAGGATTAGCAGGAAAAAGCAAAAAATTTCAGAATTGCACCGTGCAATGTGGAGATATTACTGTTTGTGCATTTACAATATTCATTGATTTTTGCCATTGAAAAACGTCCAGAAATGTTTGAAGCTACTGACTGAATGAAAGGAGCTGGCATCTCACTCTCTTTGAATCTTCTTTATCATGCTAGGATTAGCAGGAAAAAGCAAAAAATTTCAGAATTGCACCGTGCAATGTGGAGATATTACTGTTTGTGCATTTACAATATTCATTGATTTTTGCCATTGAAAAACATGTTTTTCATATACCAGAAATGTTTGAAGCTACTGACTGAATGAAAGGAGCTGGCATCTCACTCTCTTTGAATCTTCTTTATCATGCTAGGATTAACAGGAAAAAGCAAAAAATTTCAGAATTGCACCGTGCAATGTGGAGATATTACTGTTTGTGCATTTACAATATTCATTGATTTTTGCCATTGAAAAACATGTTTTTCATATACCAGAAATGTTTGAAGCTACTGACTGAATGAAAGGAGCTGGCATCTCACTCTCTTTGAATCTTCTTTATCATGCTAGGATTAGCAGGAAAAAGCAAAAAATTTCAGAATTGCACCTTGCAATGTGGAGATATTACTGTTTGTGCATTTACAATATTCATTGATTTTTGCCATTGAAAAACATGTTTTTCATATACCAGAAATGTTTGAAGCTACTGACTGAATGAAAGGAGCTGGCATCTCACTCTCTTTGAATCTTCTTTATCATGCTAGGATTAGCAGGAAAAAGCAAAAAATTTCAGAATTGCACCGTGCAATGTGGAGATATTACTGTTTGTGCATTTACAATATTCATTGATTTTTGCCATTGAAAAACATGTTTTTCATATACCAGAAATGTTTGAAGCTACTGACTGAATGAAAGGAGCTGGCATCTCACTCTCTTTGAATCTTCTTTATCATGCTAGGATTAACAGGAAAAAGCTAAAAATTTCAGAATTGCACCGTGCAATGTGGAGATATTACTGTTTGTGCATTTACAATATTCATTGATTTTTGCCATTGAAAAACATGTTTTTCATATACCAGAAATGTTTGAAGCTACTGACTGAATGAAAGGAGCTGGCATCTCACTCTCTTTGAATCTTCTTTATCATGCTAGGATTAGCAGGAAAAAGCAAAAAATTTCAGAATTGCACCTTGCAATGTGGAGATATTACTGTTTGTGCATTTACAATATTCATTGATTTTTGCCATTGAAAAACATGTTTTTCATATACCAGAAATGTTTGAAGCTACTGACTGAATGAAAGGAGCTGGCATCTCACTCTCTTTGAATCTTCTTTATCATGCTAGGATTAGCAGGAAAAAGCTAAAAATTTCAGAATTGCACCTTGCAATGTGGAGATATTACTGTTTGTGCATTTACAATATTCATTGATTTTTGCCATTGAAAAACATGTTTTTCATATACCAGAAATGTTTGAAGCTACTGACTGAATGAAAGGAGCTGGCATCTCACTCTCTTTGAATCTTCTTTATCATGCTAGGATTAACAGGAAAAAGCTAAAAATTTCAGAATTGCACCGTGCAATGTGGAGATATTACTGTTTGTGCATTTACAATATTCATTGATTTTTGCCATTGAAAAACATGTTTTTCATATACCAGAAATGTTTGAAGCTACTGACTGAATGAAAGGAGCTGGCATCTCACTCTCTTTGAATCTTCTTTATCATGCTAGGATTAACAGGAAAAAGCTAAAAATTTCAGAATTGCACCGTGCAATGTGGAGATATTACTGTTTGTGCATTTACAATATTCATTGATTTTTGCCATTGAAAAACATGTTTTTCATATACCAGAAATGTTTGAAGCTACTGACTGAATGAAAGGAGCTGGCATCTCACTCTCTTTGAATCTTCTTTATCATGCTAGGATTAGCAGGAAAAAGCAAAAAATTTCAGAATTGCACCTTGCAATGTGGAGATATTACTGTTTGTGCATTTACAATATTCATTGATTTTTGCCATTGAAAAACATGTTTTTCATATACCAGAAATGTTTGAAGCTACTGACTGAATGAAAGGAGCTGGCATCTCACTCTCTTTGAATCTTCTTTATCATGCTAGGATTAGCAGGAAAAAGCAAAAAATTTCAGAATTGCACCGTGCAATGTGGAGATATTACTGTTTGTGCATTTACAATATTCATTGATTTTTGCCATTGAAAAACGTCCAGAAATGTTTGAAGCTACTGACTGAATGAAAGGAGCTGGCATCTCACTCTCTTTGAATCTTCTTTATCATGCTAGGATTAACAGGAAAAAGCAAAAAATTTCAGAATTGCACCGTGCAATGTGGAGATATTACTGTTTGTGCATTTACAATATTCATTGATTTTTGCCATTGAAAAACATGTTTTTCATATACCAGAAATGTTTGAAGCTACTGACTGAATGAAAGGAGCTGGCATCTCACTCTCTTTGAATCTTCTTTATCATGCTAGGATTAACAGGAAAAAGCTAAAAATTTCAGAATTGCACCTTGCAATGTGGAGATATTACTGTTTGTGCATTTACAATATTCATTGATTTTTGCCATTGAAAAACATGTTTTTCATATACCAGAAATGTTTGAAGCTACTGACTGAATGAAAGGAGCTGGCATCTCACTCTCTTTGAATCTTCTTTATCATGCTAGGATTAACAGGAAAAAGCAAAAAATTTCAGAATTGCACCGTGCAATGTGGAGATATTACTGTTTGTGCATTTACAATATTCATTGATTTTTGCCATTGAAAAACATGTTTTTCATATACCAGAAATGTTTGAAGCTACTGACTGAATGAAAGGAGCTGGCATCTCACTCTCTTTGAATCTTCTTTATCATGCTAGGATTAACAGGAAAAAGCTAAAAATTTCAGAATTGCACCGTGCAATGTGGAGATATTACTGTTTGTGCATTTACAATATTCATTGATTTTTGCCATTGAAAAACGTCCAGAAATGTTTGAAGCTACTGACTGAATGAAAGGAGCTGGCATCTCACTCTCTTTGAATCTTCTTTATCATGCTAGGATTAACAGGAAAAAGCTAAAAATTTCAGAATTGCACCTTGCAATGTGGAGATATTACTGTTTGTGCATTTACAATATTCATTGATTTTTGCCATTGAAAAACATGTTTTTCATATACCAGAAATGTTTGAAGCTACTGACTGAATGAAAGGAGCTGGCATCTCACTCTCTTTGAATCTTCTTTATCATGCTAGGATTAACAGGAAAAAGGTAAAAATTTCAGAATTGCACCGTGCAATGTGGAGATATTACTGTTTGTGCATTTACAATATTCATTGATTTTTGCCATTGAAAAACATGTTTTTCATATACCAGAAATGTTTGAAGCTACTGACTGAATGAAAGGAGCTGGCATCTCACTCTCTTTGAATCTTCTTTATCATGCTAGGATTAGCAGGAAAAAGCAAAAAATTTCAGAATTGCACCTTGCAATGTGGAGATATTACTGTTTGTGCATTTACAATATTCATTGATTTTTGCCATTGAAAAACATGTTTTTCATATACCAGAAATGTTTGAAGCTACTGACTGAATGAAAGGAGCTGGCATCTCACTCTCTTTGAATCTTCTTTATCATGCTAGGATTAACAGGAAAAAGCTAAAAATTTCAGAATTGCACCGTGCAATGTGGAGATATTACTGTTTGTGCATTTACAATATTCATTGATTTTTGCCATTGAAAAACATGTTTTTCATATACCAGAAATGTTTGAAGCTACTGACTGAATGAAAGGAGCTGGCATCTCACTCTCTTTGAATCTTCTTTATCATGCTAGGATTAACAGGAAAAAGCAAAAAATTTCAGAATTGCACCGTGCAATGTGGAGATATTACTGTTTGTGCATTTACAATATTCATTGATTTTTGCCATTGAAAAACATGTTTTTCATATACCAGAAATGTTTGAAGCTACTGACTGAATGAAAGGAGCTGGCATCTCACTCTCTTTGAATCTTCTTTATCATGCTAGGATTAACAGGAAAAAGCTAAAAATTTCAGAATTGCACCGTGCAATGTGGAGATATTACTGTTTGTGCATTTACAATATTCATTGATTTTTGCCATTGAAAAACATGTTTTTCATATACCAGAAATGTTTGAAGCTACTGACTGAATGAAAGGAGCTGGCATCTCACTCTCTTTGAATCTTCTTTATCATGCTAGGATTAGCAGGAAAAAGCAAAAAATTTCAGAATTGCACCTTGCAATGTGGAGATATTACTGTTTGTGCATTTACAATATTCATTGATTTTTGCCATTGAAAAACATGTTTTTCATATACCAGAAATGTTTGAAGCTACTGACTGAATGAAAGGAGCTGGCATCTCACTCTCTTTGAATCTTCTTTATCATGCTAGGATTAGCAGGAAAAAGCTAAAAATTTCAGAATTGCACCTTGCAATGTGGAGATATTACTGTTTGTGCATTTACAATATTCATTGATTTTTGCCATTGAAAAACATGTTTTTCATATACCAGAAATGTTTGAAGCTACTGACTGAATGAAAGGAGCTGGCATCTCACTCTCTTTGAATCTTCTTTATCATGCTAGGATTAACAGGAAAAAGCTAAAAATTTCAGAATTGCACCGTGCAATGTGGAGATATTACTGTTTGTGCATTTACAATATTCATTGATTTTTGCCATTGAAAAACATGTTTTTCATATACCAGAAATGTTTGAAGCTACTGACTGAATGAAAGGAGCTGGCATCTCACTCTCTTTGAATCTTCTTTATCATGCTAGGATTAGCAGGAAAAAGCAAAAAATTTCAGAATTGCACCTTGCAATGTGGAGATATTACTGTTTGTGCATTTACAATATTCATTGATTTTTGCCATTGAAAAACATGTTTTTCATATACCAGAAATGTTTGAAGCTACTGACTGAATGAAAGGAGCTGGCATCTCACTCTCTTTGAATCTTCTTTATCATGCTAGGATTAACAGGAAAAAGCTAAAAATTTCAGAATTGCACCGTGCAATGTGGAGATATTACTGTTTGTGCATTTACAATATTCATTGATTTTTGCCATTGAAAAACATGTTTTTCATATACCAGAAATGTTTGAAGCTACTGACTGAATGAAAGGAGCTGGCATCTCACTCTCTTTGAATCTTCTTTATCATGCTAGGATTAGCAGGAAAAAGCAAAAAATTTCAGAATTGCACCTTGCAATGTGGAGATATTACTGTTTGTGCATTTACAATATTCATTGATTTTTGCCATTGAAAAACATGTTTTTCATATCCCAGAAATGTTTGAAGCTACTGACTGAATGAAAGGAGCTGGCATCTCACTCTCTTTGAATCTTCTTTATCATGCTAGGATTAACAGGAAAAAGCTAAAAATTTCAGAATTGCACCGTGCAATGTGGAGATATTACTGTTTGTGCATTTACAATATTCATTGATTTTTGCCATTGAAAAACATGTTTTTCATATACCAGAAATGTTTGAAGCTACTGACTGAATGAAAGGAGCTGGCATCTCACTCTCTTTGAATCTTCTTTATCATGCTAGGATTAGCAGGAAAAAGCAAAAAATTTCAGAATTGCACCGTGCAATGTGGAGATATTACTGTTTGTGCATTTACAATATTCATTGATTTTTGCCATTGAAAAACATGTTTTTCATATACCAGAAATGTTTGAAGCTACTGACTGAATGAAAGGAGCTGGCATCTCACTCTCTTTGAATCTTCTTTATCATGCTAGGATTAACAGGAAAAAGCTAAAAATTTCAGAATTGCACCTTGCAATGTGGAGATATTACTGTTTGTGCATTTACAATATTCATTGATTTTTGCCATTGAAAAACATGTTTTTCATATACCAGAAATGTTTGAAGCTACTGACTGAATGAAAGGAGCTGGCATCTCACTCTCTTTGAATCTTCTTTATCATGCTAGGATTAACAGGAAAAAGCTAAAAATTTCAGAATTGCACCTTGCAATGTGGAGATATTACTGTTTGTGCATTTACAATATTCATTGATTTTTGCCATTGAAAAACATGTTTTTCATATACCAGAAATGTTTGAAGCTACTGACTGAATGAAAGGAGCTGGCATCTCACTCTCTTTGAATCTTCTTTATCATGCTAGGATTAGCAGGAAAAAGCAAAAAATTTCAGAATTGCACCGTGCAATGTGGAGATATTACTGTTTGTGCATTTACAATATTCATTGATTTTTGCCATTGAAAAACATGTTTTTCATATACCAGAAATGTTTGAAGCTACTGACTGAATGAAAGGAGCTGGCATCTCACTCTCTTTGAATCTTCTTTATCATGCTAGGATTAACAGGAAAAAGCTAAAAATTTCAGAATTGCACCTTGCAATGTGGAGATATTACTGTTTGTGCATTTACAATATTCATTGATTTTTGCCATTGAAAAACGTCCAGAAATGTTTGAAGCTACTGACTGAATGAAAGGAGCTGGCATCTCACTCTCTTTGAATCTTCTTTATCATGCTAGGATTAACAGGAAAAAGCTAAAAATTTCAGAATTGCACCGTGCAATGTGGAGATATTACTGTTTGTGCATTTACAATATTCATTGATTTTTGCCATTGAAAAACATGTTTTTCATATACCAGAAATGTTTGAAGCTACTGACTGAATGAAAGGAGCTGGCATCTCACTCTCTTTGAATCTTCTTTATCATGCTAGGATTAACAGGAAAAAGCTAAAAATTTCAGAATTGCACCGTGCAATGTGGAGATATTACTGTTTGTGCATTTACAATATTCATTGATTTTTGCCATTGAAAAACATGTTTTTCATATACCAGAAATGTTTGAAGCTACTGACTGAATGAAAGGAGCTGGCATCTCACTCTCTTTGAATCTTCTTTATCATGCTAGGATTAACAGGAAAAAGCTAAAAATTTCAGAATTGCACCGTGCAATGTGGAGATATTACTGTTTGTGCATTTACAATATTCATTGATTTTTGCCATTGAAAAACATGTTTTTCATATACCAGAAATGTTTGAAGCTACTGACTGAATGAAAGGAGCTGGCATCTCACTCTCTTTGAATCTTCTTTATCATGCTAGGATTAACAGGAAAAAGCAAAAAATTTCAGAATTGCACCGTGCAATGTGGAGATATTACTGTTTGTGCATTTACAATATTCATTGATTTTTGCCATTGAAAAACATCCAGAAATGTTTGAAGCTACTGACTGAATGAAAGGAGCTGGCATCTCACTCTCTTTGAATCTTCTTTATCATGCTAGGATTAACAGGAAAAAGCTAAAAATTTCAGAATTGCACCGTGCAATGTGGAGATATTACTGTTTGTGCATTTACAATATTCATTGATTTTTGCCATTGAAAAACATGTTTTTCATATACCAGAAATGTTTGAAGCTACTGACTGAATGAAAGGAGCTGGCATCTCACTCTCTTTGAATCTTCTTTATCATGCTAGGATTAACAGGAAAAAGCTAAAAATTTCAGAATTGCACCTTGCAATGTGGAGATATTACTGTTTGTGCATTTACAATATTCATTGATTTTTGCCATTGAAAAACATGTTTTTCATATACCAGAAATGTTTGAAGCTACTGACTGAATGAAAGGAGCTGGCATCTCACTCTCTTTGAATCTTCTTTATCATGCTAGGATTAACAGGAAAAAGCTAAAAATTTCAGAATTGCACCTTGCAATGTGGAGATATTACTGTTTGTGCATTTACAATATTCATTGATTTTTGCCATTGAAAAACATGTTTTTCATATACCAGAAATGTTTGAAGCTACTGACTGAATGAAAGGAGCTGGCATCTCACTCTCTTTGAATCTTCTTTATCATGCTAGGATTAACAGGAAAAAGCAAAAAATTTCAGAATTGCACCGTGCAATGTGGAGATATTACTGTTTGTGCATTTACAATATTCATTGATTTTTGCCATTGAAAAACATGTTTTTCATATACCAGAAATGTTTGAAGCTACTGACTGAATGAAAGGAGCTGGCATCTCACTCTCTTTGAATCTTCTTTATCATGCTAGGATTAACAGGAAAAAGCTAAAAATTTCAGAATTGCACCGTGCAATGTGGAGATATTACTGTTTGTGCATTTACAATATTCATTGATTTTTGCCATTGAAAAACGTCCAGAAATGTTTGAAGCTACTGACTGAATGAAAGGAGCTGGCATCTCACTCTCTTTGAATCTTCTTTATCATGCTAGGATTAACAGGAAAAAGCTAAAAATTTCAGAATTGCACCTTGCAATGTGGAGATATTACTGTTTGTGCATTTACAATATTCATTGATTTTTGCCATTGAAAAACATGTTTTTCATATACCAGAAATGTTTGAAGCTACTGACTGAATGAAAGGAGCTGGCATCTCACTCTCTTTGAATCTTCTTTATCATGCTAGGATTAACAGGAAAAAGGTAAAAATTTCAGAATTGCACCGTGCAATGTGGAGATATTACTGTTTGTGCATTTACAATATTCATTGATTTTTGCCATTGAAAAACATGTTTTTCATATACCAGAAATGTTTGAAGCTACTGACTGAATGAAAGGAGCTGGCATCTCACTCTCTTTGAATCTTCTTTATCATGCTAGGATTAGCAGGAAAAAGCAAAAAATTTCAGAATTGCACCTTGCAATGTGGAGATATTACTGTTTGTGCATTTACAATATTCATTGATTTTTGCCATTGAAAAACATGTTTTTCATATACCAGAAATGTTTGAAGCTACTGACTGAATGAAAGGAGCTGGCATCTCACTCTCTTTGAATCTTCTTTATCATGCTAGGATTAACAGGAAAAAGCTAAAAATTTCAGAATTGCACCGTGCAATGTGGAGATATTACTGTTTGTGCATTTACAATATTCATTGATTTTTGCCATTGAAAAACATGTTTTTCATATACCAGAAATGTTTGAAGCTACTGACTGAATGAAAGGAGCTGGCATCTCACTCTCTTTGAATCTTCTTTATCATGCTAGGATTAACAGGAAAAAGCAAAAAATTTCAGAATTGCACCGTGCAATGTGGAGATATTACTGTTTGTGCATTTACAATATTCATTGATTTTTGCCATTGAAAAACGTCCAGAAATGTTTGAAGCTACTGACTGAATGAAAGGAGCTGGCATCACACTCTCTTTGAATCTTCTTTATCATGCTAGGATTAGCAGGAAAAAGGAAAAAATTTCAGAATTGCACCGTGCAATGTGGAGATATTACTGTTTGTGCATTTACAATATTCATTGATTTTTGCCATTGAAAAACGTCCAGAAATGTTTGAAGCTACTGACTGAATGAAAGGAGCTGGCATCTCACTCTCTTTGAATCTTCTTTATCATGCTAGGATTAGCAGGAAAAAGCAAAAAATTTCAGAATTGCACCGTGCAATGTGGAGATATTACTGTTTGTGCATTTACAATATTCATTGATTTTTGCCATTGAAAAACATGTTTTTCATATACCAGAAATGTTTGAAGCTACTGACTGAATGAAAGGAGCTGGCATCTCACTCTCTTTGAATCTTCTTTATCATGCTAGGATTAACAGGAAAAAGCAAAAAATTTCAGAATTGCACCGTGCAATGTGGAGATATTACTGTTTGTGGATTTACAATATTCATTGATTTTTGCCATTGAAAAACATGTTTTTCATATACCAGAAATGTTTGAAGCTAGTGACTGAATGAAAGGAGCTGGCATCTCACTCTCTTTGAATCTTCTTTATCATGCTAGGATTAGCAGGAAAAAGCAAAAAATTTCAGAATTGCACCTTGCAATGTGGAGATATTACTGTTTGTGCATTTACAATATTCATTGATTTTTGCCATTGAAAAACATGTTTTTCATATACCAGAAATGTTTGAAGCTACTGACTGAATGAAAGGAGCTGGCATCTCACTCTCTTTGAATCTTCTTTATCATGCTAGGATTAGCAGGAAAAAGCAAAAAATTTCAGAATTGCACCGTGCAATGTGGAGATATTACTGTTTGTGCATTTACAATATTCATTGATTTTTGCCATTGAAAAACATGTTTTTCATATACCAGAAATGTTTGAAGCTACTGACTGAATGAAAGGAGCTGGCATCTCACTCTCTTTGAATCTTCTTTATCATGCTAGGATTAACAGGAAAAAGCTAAAAATTTCAGAATTGCACCGTGCAATGTGGAGATATTACTGTTTGTGCATTTACAATATTCATTGATTTTTGCCATTGAAAAACATGTTTTTCATATACCAGAAATGTTTGAAGCTACTGACTGAATGAAAGGAGCTGGCATCTCACTCTCTTTGAATCTTCTTTATCATGCTAGGATTAGCAGGAAAAAGCAAAAAATTTCAGAATTGCACCTTGCAATGTGGAGATATTACTGTTTGTGCATTTACAATATTCATTGATTTTTGCCATTGAAAAACATGTTTTTCATATACCAGAAATGTTTGAAGCTACTGACTGAATGAAAGGAGCTGGCATCTCACTCTCTTTGAATCTTCTTTATCATGCTAGGATTAGCAGGAAAAAGCTAAAAATTTCAGAATTGCACCTTGCAATGTGGAGATATTACTGTTTGTGCATTTACAATATTCATTGATTTTTGCCATTGAAAAACATGTTTTTCATATACCAGAAATGTTTGAAGCTACTGACTGAATGAAAGGAGCTGGCATCTCACTCTCTTTGAATCTTCTTTATCATGCTAGGATTAACAGGAAAAAGCTAAAAATTTCAGAATTGCACCGTGCAATGTGGAGATATTACTGTTTGTGCATTTACAATATTCATTGATTTTTGCCATTGAAAAACATGTTTTTCATATACCAGAAATGTTTGAAGCTACTGACTGAATGAAAGGAGCTGGCATCTCACTCTCTTTGAATCTTCTTTATCATGCTAGGATTAGCAGGAAAAAGCAAAAAATTTCAGAATTGCACCTTGCAATGTGGAGATATTACTGTTTGTGCATTTACAATATTCATTGATTTTTGCCATTGAAAAACATGTTTTTCATATACCAGAAATGTTTGAAGCTACTGACTGAATGAAAGGAGCTGGCATCTCACTCTCTTTGAATCTTCTTTATCATGCTAGGATTAACAGGAAAAAGCTAAAAATTTCAGAATTGCACCGTGCAATGTGGAGATATTACTGTTTGTGCATTTACAATATTCATTGATTTTTGCCATTGAAAAACATGTTTTTCATATACCAGAAATGTTTGAAGCTACTGACTGAATGAAAGGAGCTGGCATCTCACTCTCTTTGAATCTTCTTTATCATGCTAGGATTAGCAGGAAAAAGCAAAAAATTTCAGAATTGCACCTTGCAATGTGGAGATATTACTGTTTGTGCATTTACAATATTCATTGATTTTTGCCATTGAAAAACATGTTTTTCATATACCAGAAATGTTTGAAGCTACTGACTGAATGAAAGGAGCTGGCATCTCACTCTCTTTGAATCTTCTTTATCATGCTAGGATTAACAGGAAAAAGCTAAAAATTTCAGAATTGCACCGTGCAATGTGGAGATATTACTGTTTGTGCATTTACAATATTCATTGATTTTTGCCATTGAAAAACATGTTTTTCATATACCAGAAATGTTTGAAGCTACTGACTGAATGAAAGGAGCTGGCATCTCACTCTCTTTGAATCTTCTTTATCATGCTAGGATTAGCAGGAAAAAGCAAAAAATTTCAGAATTGCACCGTGCAATGTGGAGATATTACTGTTTGTGCATTTACAATATTCATTGATTTTTGCCATTGAAAAACATGTTTTTCATATACCAGAAATGTTTGAAGCTACTGACTGAATGAAAGGAGCTGGCATCTCACTCTCTTTGAATCTTCTTTATCATGCTAGGATTAACAGGAAAAAGCTAAAAATTTCAGAATTGCACCTTGCAATGTGGAGATATTACTGTTTGTGCATTTACAATATTCATTGATTTTTGCCATTGAAAAACATGTTTTTCATATACCAGAAATGTTTGAAGCTACTGACTGAATGAAAGGAGCTGGCATCTCACTCTCTTTGAATCTTCTTTATCATGCTAGGATTAACAGGAAAAAGCTAAAAATTTCAGAATTGCACCTTGCAATGTGGAGATATTACTGTTTGTGCATTTACAATATTCATTGATTTTTGCCATTGAAAAACATGTTTTTCATATACCAGAAATGTTTGAAGCTACTGACTGAATGAAAGGAGCTGGCATCTCACTCTCTTTGAATCTTCTTTATCATGCTAGGATTAGCAGGAAAAAGCAAAAAATTTCAGAATTGCACCGTGCAATGTGGAGATATTACTGTTTGTGCATTTACAATATTCATTGATTTTTGCCATTGAAAAACATGTTTTTCATATACCAGAAATGTTTGAAGCTACTGACTGAATGAAAGGAGCTGGCATCTCACTCTCTTTGAATCTTCTTTATCATGCTAGGATTAACAGGAAAAAGCTAAAAATTTCAGAATTGCACCTTGCAATGTGGAGATATTACTGTTTGTGCATTTACAATATTCATTGATTTTTGCCATTGAAAAACGTCCAGAAATGTTTGAAGCTACTGACTGAATGAAAGGAGCTGGCATCTCACTCTCTTTGAATCTTCTTTATCATGCTAGGATTAACAGGAAAAAGCTAAAAATTTCAGAATTGCACCGTGCAATGTGGAGATATTACTGTTTGTGCATTTACAATATTCATTGATTTTTGCCATTGAAAAACATGTTTTTCATATACCAGAAATGTTTGAAGCTACTGACTGAATGAAAGGAGCTGGCATCTCACTCTCTTTGAATCTTCTTTATCATGCTAGGATTAACAGGAAAAAGCTAAAAATTTCAGAATTGCACCGTGCAATGTGGAGATATTACTGTTTGTGCATTTACAATATTCATTGATTTTTGCCATTGAAAAACATGTTTTTCATATACCAGAAATGTTTGAAGCTACTGACTGAATGAAAGGAGCTGGCATCTCACTCTCTTTGAATCTTCTTTATCATGCTAGGATTAACAGGAAAAAGCTAAAAATTTCAGAATTGCACCGTGCAATGTGGAGATATTACTGTTTGTGCATTTACAATATTCATTGATTTTTGCCATTGAAAAACATGTTTTTCATATACCAGAAATGTTTGAAGCTACTGACTGAATGAAAGGAGCTGGCATCTCACTCTCTTTGAATCTTCTTTATCATGCTAGGATTAACAGGAAAAAGCAAAAAATTTCAGAATTGCACCGTGCAATGTGGAGATATTACTGTTTGTGCATTTACAATATTCATTGATTTTTGCCATTGAAAAACATCCAGAAATGTTTGAAGCTACTGACTGAATGAAAGGAGCTGGCATCTCACTCTCTTTGAATCTTCTTTATCATGCTAGGATTAACAGGAAAAAGCTAAAAATTTCAGAATTGCACCGTGCAATGTGGAGATATTACTGTTTGTGCATTTACAATATTCATTGATTTTTGCCATTGAAAAACATGTTTTTCATATACCAGAAATGTTTGAAGCTACTGACTGAATGAAAGGAGCTGGCATCTCACTCTCTTTGAATCTTCTTTATCATGCTAGGATTAACAGGAAAAAGCTAAAAATTTCAGAATTGCACCTTGCAATGTGGAGATATTACTGTTTGTGCATTTACAATATTCATTGATTTTTGCCATTGAAAAACATGTTTTTCATATACCAGAAATGTTTGAAGCTACTGACTGAATGAAAGGAGCTGGCATCTCACTCTCTTTGAATCTTCTTTATCATGCTAGGATTAGCAGGAAAAAGCAAAAAATTTCAGAATTGCACCGTGCAATGTGGAGATATTACTGTTTGTGCATTTACAATATTCATTGATTTTTGCCATTGAAAAACGTCCAGAAATGTTTGAAGCTACTGACTGAATGAAAGGAGCTGGCATCTCACTCTCTTTGAATCTTCTTTATCATGCTAGGATTAACAGGAAAAAGCTAAAAATTTCAGAATTGCACCGTGCAATGTGGAGATATTACTGTTTGTGCATTTACAATATTCATTGATTTTTGCCATTGAAAAACATGTTTTTCATATACCAGAAATGTTTGAAGCTACTGACTGAATGAAAGGAGCTGGCATCTCACTCTCTTTGAATCTTCTTTATCATGCTAGGATTAACAGGAAAAAGCAAAAAAATTCAGAATTGCACCGTGCAATGTGGAGATATTACTGTTTGTGCATTTACAATATTCATTGATTTTTGCCATTGAAAAACATCCAGAAATGTTTGAAGCTACTGACTGAATGAAAGGAGCTGGCATCTCACTCTCTTTGAATCTTCTTTATCATGCTAGGATTAACAGGAAAAAGCTAAAAATTTCAGAATTGCACCGTGCAATGTGAAGATATTACTGTTTGTGCATTTACAATATTCATTGATTTTTGCCATTGAAAAACATGTTTTTCATATACCAGAAATGTTTGAAGCTACTGACTGAATGAAAGGAGCTGGCATCTCACTCTCTTTGAATCTTCTTTATCATGCTAGGATTAACAGGAAAAAGCTAAAAATTTCAGAATTGCACCTTGCAATGTGGAGATATTACTGTTTGTGCATTTACAATATTCATTGATTTTTGCCATTGAAAAACATGTTTTTCATATACCAGAAATGTTTGAAGCTACTGACTGAATGAAAGGAGCTGGCATCTCACTCTCTTTGAATCTTCTTTATCATGCTAGGATTAGCAGGAAAAAGCAAAAAATTTCAGAATTGCACCTTGCAATGTGGAGATATTACTGTTTGTGCATTTACAATATTCATTGATTTTTGCCATTGAAAAACGTCCAGAAATGTTTGAAGCTACTGACTGAATGAAAGGAGCTGGCATCTCACTCTCTTTGAATCTTCTTTATCATGCTAGGATTAACAGGAAAAAGCTAAAAATTTCAGAATTGCACCGTGCAATGTGGAGATATTACTGTTTGTGCATTTACAATATTCATTGATTTTTGCCATTGAAAAACATGTTTTTCATATACCAGAAATGTTTGAAGCTACTGACTGAATGAAAGGAGCTGGCATCTCACTCTCTTTGAATCTTCTTTATCATGCTAGGATTAACAGGAAAAAGCTAAAAATTTCAGAATTGCACCTTGCAATGTGGAGATATTACTGTTTGTGCATTTACAATATTCATTGATTTTTGCCATTGAAAAACATGTTTTTCATATACCAGAAATGTTTGAAGCTACTGACTGAATGAAAGGAGCTGGCATCTCACTCTCTTTGAATCTTCTTTATCATGCTAGGATTAGCAGGAAAAAGCAAAAAATTTCAGAATTGCACCGTGCAATGTGGAGATATTACTGTTTGTGCATTTACAATATTCATTGATTTTTGCCATTGAAAAACGTCCAGAAATGTTTGAAGCTACTGACTGAATGAAAGCAGCTGGCATCTCACTCTCTTTGAATCTTCTTTATCATGCTAGGATTAACAGGAAAAAGCTAAAAATTTCAGAATTGCACCGTGCAATGTGGAGATATTACTGTTTGTGCATTTACAATATTCATTGATTTTTGCCATTGAAAAACATGTTTTTCATATACCAGAAATGTTTGAAGCTACTGACTGAATGAAAGGAGCTGGCATCTCACTCTCTTTGAATCTTCTTTATCATGCTAGGATTAACAGGAAA
>NW_027366020.1:0-84367 GCF_046119375.1 Phyllobates terribilis
GTAGCTTCAAACATTTCTGGTATATGAAAAACATGTTTTTCAATGGCAAAAATCAATGAATATTGTAAATGCACAAACAGTAATATCTCCACATTGCAAGGTGCAATTCTGAAATTTTTTGCTTTTTCCTGTTAATCCTAGCATGATAAAGAAGATTCAAAGAGAGTGAGATGCCAGCTCCTTTCATTCAGTCAGTAGCTTCAAACATTTCTGGTATATGAAAAACATGTTTTTCAATGGCAAAAATCAATGAATATTGTAAATGCACAAACAGTAATATCTCCACATTGCAAGGTGCAATTCTGAAATTTTTTGCTTTTTCCTGTTAATCCTAGCATGATAAAGAAGATTCAAAGAGAGTGAGATGCCAGCTCCTTTCATTCAGTCAGTAGCTTCAAACATTTCTGGTATATGAAAAACATGTTTTTCAATGGCAAAAATCAATGAATATTGTAAATGCACAAACAGTAATATCTCCACATTGCAAGGTGCAATTCTGAAATTTTTTGCTTTTTCCTGCTAATCCTAGCATGATAAAGAAGATTCAAAGAGAGTGAGATGCCAGCTCCTTTCATTCAGTCAGTAGCTTCAAACATTTCTGGTATATGAAAAACATGTTTTTCAATGGCAAAAATCAATGAATGTTGTAAATGCACAAACAGTAATATCTCCACATTGCACGGTGCAATTCTGAAATTTTTAGCTTTTTCCTGTTAATCCTAGCATGATAAAGAAGATTCAAAGAGAGTGAGATGCCAGCTCCTTTCATTCAGTCAGTAGCTTCAAACATTTCTGGTATATGAAAAACATGTTTTTCAATGGCAAAAATCAATGAATATTGTAAATGCACAAACAGTAATATCTCCACATTGCAAGGTGCAATTCTGAAATTTTTTGCTTTTTCCTGCTAATCCTAGCATGATAAAGAATATTCAAAGAGAGTGAGATGCCAGCTCCTTTCATTCAGTCAGTAGCTTCAAACATTTCTGGTATATGAAAAACATGTTTTTCAATGGCAAAAATCAATGAATATTGTAAATGCACAAACAGTAATATCTCCACATTGCACGGTGCAATTCTGAAATTTTTAGCTTTTTCCTGTTAATCCTAGCATGATAAAGAAGATTCAAAGAGAGTGAGATGCCAGCTCCTTTCATTCAGTCAGTAGCTTCAAACATTTCTGGTATATGAAAAACGTTTTTCAATGGCAAAAATCAATGAATATTGTAAATGCACAAACAGTAATATCTCCACATTGCAAGGTGCAATTCTGAAATTTTTTGCTTTTTCCTGCTAATCCTAGCATGATAAAGAAGATTCAAAGAGAGTGAGATGCCAGCTCCTTTCATTCAGTCAGTAGCTTCAAACATTTCTGGTATATGAAAAACGTTTTTCAATGGCAAAAATCAATGAATATTGTAAATGCACAAACAGTAATATCTCCACATTGCACGGTGCAATTCTGAAATTTTTAGCTTTTTCCTGTTAATCCTAGCATGATAAAGAAGATTCAAAGAGAGTGATGCCAGCTCCTTTCATTCAGTCAGTAGCTTCAAACATTTCTGGTATATGAAAAACATGTTTTTCAATGGCAAAAATCAATGAATATTGTAAATGCACAAACAGTAATATCTCCACATTGCAAGGTGCAATTCTGAAATTTTTTGCTTTTTCCTGCTAATCCTAGCATGATAAAGAAGATTCAAAGAGAGTGAGATGCCAGCTCCTTTCATTCAGTCAGTAGCTTCAAACATTTCTGGTATATGAAAAACATGTTTTTCAATGGCAAAAATCAATGAATATTGTAAATGCACAAACAGTAATATCTCCACATTGCACGTTGCAATTCTGAAATTTTTAGCTTTTTCCTGTTAATCCTAGCATGATAAAGAAGATTCAAAGAGAGTGAGATGCCAGCTCCTTTCATTCAGTCAGTAGCTTCAAACATTTCTGGTATATGAAAACGTTTTTCAATGGCAAAGATCAATGAATATTGTAAATGCACAAACAGTAATATCTCCACATTGCAAGGTGCAATTCTGAAATTTTTTGCTTTTTCCTGCTAATCCTAGCATGATAAAGAAGATTCAAAGAGAGTGAGATGCCAGCTCCTTTCATTCAGTCAGTAGCTTCAAACATTTCTGGTATATGAAAAACATGTTTTTCAATGGCAAAAATCAATGAATATTGTAAATGCACAAACAGTAATATCTCCACATTGCACGGTGCAATTCTGAAATTTTTAGCTTTTTCCTGTTAATCCTAGCATGATAAAGAAGATTCAAAGAGAGTGAGATGCCAGCTCCTTTCATTCAGTCAGTAGCTTCAAACATTTCTGGTATATGAAAAACATGTTTTTCAATGGCAAAAATCAATGAATATTGTAAATGCACAAACAGTAATATCTCCACATTGCAAGGTGCAATTCTGAAATTTTTTTGCTTTTTCCTGCTAATCCTAGCATGATAAAGAAGATTCAAAGAGAGTGAGATGCCAGCTCCTTTCATTCAGTCAGTAGCTTCAAACATTTCTGGTATATGAAAAACATGTTTTTCAATGGCAAAAATCAATGAATATTGTAAATGCACAAACAGTAATATCTCCACATTGCAAAGTGCAATTCTGAAATTTTTTGCTTTTTCCTGTTAATCCTAGCATGATAAAGAAGATTCAAAGAGAGTGAGATGCCAGCTCCTTTCATTCAGTCAGTAGCTTCAAACATTTCTGGTATATGAAAAACATGTTTTTCAATGGCAAAAATCAATGAATATTGTAAATGCACAAACAGTAATATCTCCACATTGCAAGGTGCAATTCTGAAATTTTTTGCTTTTTCCTGCTAATCCTAGCATGATAAAGAAGATTCAAAGAGAGTGAGATGCCAGCTCCTTTCATTCAGTCAGTAGCTTCAAACATTTCTGGTATATGAAAAACATGTTTTTCAATGGCAAAAATCAATGAATATTGTAAATGCACAAACAGTAATATCTCCACATTGCACGGTGCAATTCTGAAATTTTTAGCTTTTTCCTGTTAATCCTAGCATGATAAAGAAGATTCAAAGAGAGTGAGATGCCAGCTCCTTTCATTCAGTCAGTAGCTTCAAACATTTCTGGTATATGAAAAACATGTTTTTCAATGGCAAAAATCAATGAATATTGTAAATGCACAAACAGTAATATCTCCACATTGCACGGTGCAATTCTGAAATTTTTAGCTTTTTCCTGTTAATCCTAGCATGATAAAGAAGATTCAAAGAGTGAGATGCCAGCTCCTTTCATTCAGTCAGTAGCTTCAAACATTTCTGGTATATGAAAAACATGTTTTTCAATGGCAAAAATCAATGAATATTGTAAATGCACAAACAGTAATATCTCCACATTGCAAGGTGCAATTCTGAAATTTTTTGCTTTTTCCTGCTAATCCTAGCATGATAAAGAAGATTCAAAGAGAGTGAGATGCCAGCTCCTTTCATTCAGTCAGTAGCTTCAAACATTTCTGGTATATGAAAAACATGTTTTTCAATGGCAAAAATCAATGAATATTGTAAATGCACAAACAGTAATATCTCCACATTGCACGGTGCAATTCTGAAATTTTTAGCTTTTTCCTGTTAATCCTAGCATGATAAAGAAGATTCAAAGAGAGTGAGATGCCAGCTCCTTTCATTCAGTCAGTAGCTTCAAACATTTCTGGTATATGAAAAACATGTTTTTCAATGGCAAAAATCAATGAATATTGTAAATGCACAAACAGTAATATCTCCACATTGCAAGGTGCAATTCTGAAATTTTTTGCTTTTTCCTGCTAATCCTAGCATGATAAAGAAGATTCAAAGAGAGTGAGATGCCAGCTCCTTTCAGTCAGTAGCTTCAAACATTTCTGGTATATGAAAAACATGTTTTTCAATGGCAAAAATCAATGAATATTGTAAATGCACAAACAGTAATATCTCCACATTGCACGGTGCAATTCTGAAATTTTTAGCTTTTTCCTGTTAATCCTAGCATGATAAAGAAGATTCAAAGAGAGTGAGATGCCAGCTCCTTTCATTCAGTCAGTAGCTTCAAACATTTCTGGTATATGAAAAACATGTTTTTCAATGGCAAAAATCAATGAATATTGTAAATGCACAAACAGTAATATCTCCACATTGCAAGGTGCAATTCTGAAATTTTTTGCTTTTTCCTGCTAATCCTAGCATGATAAAGAAGATTCAAAGAGAGTGAGATGCCAGCTCCTTTCATTCAGTCAGTAGCTTCAAACATTTCTGGTATATGAAAAACATGTTTTTCAATGGCAAAAATCAATGAATATTGTAAATGCACAAACAGTAATATCTCCACATTGCAAGGTGCAATTCTGAAATTTTTTGCTTTTTCCTGTTAATCCTAGCATGATAAAGAAGATTCAAAGAGAGTGAGATGCCAGCTCCTTTCATTCAGTCAGTAGCTTCAAACATTTCTGGTATATGAAAAACATGTTTTTCAATGGCAAAAATCAATGAATATTGTAAATGCACAAACAGTAATATCTCCACATTGCAAGGTGCAATTCTGAAATTTTTTGCTTTTTCCTGCTAATCCTAGCATGATAAAGAAGATTCAAAGAGAGTGAGATGCCAGCTCCTTTCATTCAGTCAGTAGCTTCAAACATTTCTGGTATATGAAAAACATGTTTTTCAATGGCAAAAATCAATGAATGTTGTAAATGCACAAACAGTAATATCTCCACATTGCACGGTGCAATTCTGAAATTTTTAGCTTTTTCCTGTTAATCCTAGCATGATAAAGAAGATTCAAAGAGAGTGAGATGCCAGCTCCTTTCATTCAGTCAGTAGCTTCAAACATTTCTGGTATATGAAAAACATGTTTTTCAATGGCAAAAATCAATGAATATTGTAAATGCACAAACAGTAATATCTCCACATTGCAAGGTGCAATTCTGAAATTTTTTGCTTTTTCCTGCTAATCCTAGCATGATAAAGAAGATTCAAAGAGAGTGAGATGCCAGCTCCTTTCATTCAGTCAGTAGCTTCAAACATTTCTGGTATATGAAAAACATGTTTTTCAATGGCAAAAATCAATGAATATTGTAAATGCACAAACAGTAATATCTCCACATTGCACGGTGCAATTCTGAAATTTTTAGCTTTTTCCTGTTAATCCTAGCATGATAAAGAAGATTCAAAGAGAGTGAGATGCCAGCTCCTTTCATTCAGTCAGTAGCTTCAAACATTTCTGGTATATGAAAAACGTTTTTCAATGGCAAAAATCAATGAATATTGTAAATGCACAAACAGTAATATCTCCACATTGCAAGGTGCAATTCTGAAATTTTTTGCTTTTTCCTGCTAATCCTAGCATGATAAAGAAGATTCAAAGAGAGTGAGATGCCAGCTCCTTTCATTCAGTCAGCAGCTTCAAACATTTCTGGTATATGAAAAACATGTTTTTCAATGGCAAAAATCAATGAATATTGTAAATGCACAAACAGTAATATCTCCACATTGCACGGTGCAATTCTGAAATTTTTAGCTTTTTCCTGTTAATCCTAGCATGATAAAGAAGATTCAAAGAGAGTGAGATGCCAGCTCCTTTCATTCAGTCAGTAGCTTCAAACATTTCTGGTATATGAAAAACGTTTTTCAATGGCAAAAATCAATGAATATTGTAAATGCACAAACAGTAATATCTCCACATTGCAAGGTGCAATTCTGAAATTTTTTGCTTTTTCCTGCTAATCCTAGCATGATAAAGAAGATTCAAAGAGAGTGAGATGCCAGCTCCTTTCATTCAGTCAGTAGCTTCAAACATTTCTGGTATATGAAAAACATGTTTTTCAATGGCAAAAATCAATGAATATTGTAAATGCACAAACAGTAATATCTCCACATTGCACGGTGCAATTCTGAAATTTTTAGCTTTTTCCTGTTAATCCTAGCATGATAAAGAAGATTCAAAGAGAGTGAGATGCCAGCTCCTTTCATTCAGTCAGTAGCTTCAAACATTTCTGGTATATGAAAACGTTTTTCAATGGCAAAGATCAATGAATATTGTAAATGCACAAACAGTAATATCTCCACATTGCAAGGTGCAATTCTGAAATTTTTTGCTTTTTCCTGCTAATCCTAGCATGATAAAGAAGATTCAAAGAGAGTGAGATGCCAGCTCCTTTCATTCAGTCAGTAGCTTCAAACATTTCTGGTATATGAAAAACATGTTTTTCAATGGCAAAAATCAATGAATATTGTAAATGCACAAACAGTAATATCTCCACATTGCACGGTGCAATTCTGAAATTTTTAGCTTTTTCCTGTTAATCCTAGCATGATAAAGAAGATTCAAAGAGAGTGAGATGCCAGCTCCTTTCATTCAGTCAGTAGCTTCAAACATTTCTGGTATATGAAAAACGTTTTTCAATGGCAAAAATCAATGAATATTGTAAATGCACAAACAGTAATATCTCCACATTGCAAGGTGCAATTCTGAAATTTTTTGCTTTTTCCTGCTAATCCTAGCATGATAAAGAAGATTCAAAGAGAGTGAGATGCCAGCTCCTTTCATTCAGTCAGTAGCTTCAAACATTTCTGGTATATGAAAAACATGTTTTTCAATGGCAAAAATCAATGAATATTGTAAATGCACAAACAGTAATATCTCCACATTGCACGGTGCAATTCTGAAATTTTTAGCTTTTTCCTGTTAATCCTAGCATGATAAAGAAGATTCAAAGAGAGTGAGATGCCAGCTCCTTTCATTCAGTCAGTAGCTTCAAACATTTCTGGTATATGAAAAACATGTTTTTCAATGGCAAAAATCAATGAATATTGTAAATGCACAAACAGTAATATCTCCACATTGCAAGGTGCAATTCTGAAATTTTTTGCTTTTTCCTGCTAATCCTAGCATGATAAAGAAGATTCAAAGAGAGTGAGATGCCAGCTCCTTTCAGTCAGTAGCTTCAAACATTTCTGGTATATGAAAAACATGTTTTTCAATGGCAAAAATCAATGAATATTGTAAATGCACAAACAGTAATATCTCCACATTGCACGGTGCAATTCTGAAATTTTTAGCTTTTTCCTGTTAATCCTAGCATGATAAAGAAGATTCAAAGAGAGTGAGATGCCAGCTCCTTTCATTCAGTCAGTAGCTTCAAACATTTCTGGTATATGAAAAACATGTTTTTCAATGGCAAAAATCAATGAATATTGTAAATGCACAAACAGTAATATCTCCACATTGCAAGGTGCAATTCTGAAATTTTTTGCTTTTTCCTGTTAATCCTAGCATGATAAAGAAGATTCAAAGAGTGAGATGCCAGCTCCTTTCATTCAGTCAGTAGCTTCAAACATTTCTGGTATATGAAAAACATGTTTTTCAATGGCAAAAATCAATGAATATTGTAAATGCACAAACAGTAATATCTCCACATTGCAAGGTGCAATTCTGAAATTTTTTGCTTTTTCCTGCTAATCCTTGCATGATAAAGAAGATTCAAAGAGAGTGAGATGCCAGCTCCTTTCATTCAGTCAGTAGCTTCAAACATTTCTGGTATATGAAAAACATGTTTTTCAATGGCAAAAATCAATGAATATTGTAAATGCACAAACAGTAATATCTCCACATTGCACGGTGCAATTCTGAAATTTTTAGCTTTTTCCTGTTAATCCTAGCATGATAAAGAAGATTCAAAGAGAGTGAGATGCCAGCTCCTTTCATTCAGTCAGTAGCTTCAAACATTTCTGGTATATGAAAAACATGTTTTTCAATGGCAAAAATCAATGAATATTGTAAATGCACAAACAGTAATATCTCCACATTGCAAGGTGCAATTCTGAAATTTTTTGCTTTTTCCTGCTAATCCTAGCATGATAAAGAAGATTCAAAGAGAGTGAGATGCCAGCTCCTTTCATTCAGTCAGTAGCTTCAAACATTTCTGGTATATGAAAAACATGTTTTTCAATGGCAAAAATCAATGAATATTGTAAATGCACAAACAGTAATATCTCCACATTGCACGGTGCAATTCTGAAATTTTTTGCTTTTTCCTGCTAATCCTAGCATGATAAAGAAGATTCAAAGAGAGTGAGATGCCAGCTCCTTTCATTCAGTCAGTAGCTTCAAACATTTCTGGTATATGAAAAACATGTTTTTCAATGGCAAAAATCAATGAATATTGTAAATGCACAAACAGTAATATCTCCACATTGCACGGTGCAATTCTGAAATTTTTAGCTTTTTCCTGTTAATCCTAGCATGATAAAGAAGATTCAAAGAGAGTGAGATGCCAGCTCCTTTCATTCAGTCAGTAGCTTCAAACATTTCTGGTATATGAAAACGTTTTTCAATGGCAAAGATCAATGAATATTGTAAATGCACAAACAGTAATATCTCCACATTGCAAGGTGCAATTCTGAAATTTTTTGCTTTTTCCTGCTAATCCTAGCATGATAAAGAAGATTCAAAGAGAGTGAGATGCCAGCTCCTTTCATTCAGTCAGTAGCTTCAAACATTTCTGGTATATGAAAAACATGTTTTTCAATGGCAAAAATCAATGAATATTGTAAATGCACAAACAGTAATATCTCCACATTGCACGGTGCAATTCTGAAATTTTTAGCTTTTTCCTGTTAATCCTAGCATGATAAAGAAGATTCAAAGAGAGTGAGATGCCAGCTCCTTTCATTCAGTCAGTAGCTTCAAACATTTCTGGTATATGAAAAACGTTTTTCAATGGCAAAAATCAATGAATATTGTAAATGCACAAACAGTAATATCTCCACATTGCAAGGTGCAATTCTGAAATTTTTTGCTTTTTCCTGCTAATCCTAGCATGATAAAGAAGATTCAAAGAGAGTGAGATGCCAGCTCCTTTCATTCAGTCAGTAGCTTCAAACATTTCTGGTATATGAAAAACATGTTTTTCAATGGCAAAAATCAATGAATATTGTAAATGCACAAACAGTAATATCTCCACATTGCACGGTGCAATTCTGAAATTTTTAGCTTTTTCCTGTTAATCCTAGCATGATAAAGAAGATTCAAAGAGAGTGAGATGCCAGCTCCTTTCATTCAGTCAGTAGCTTCAAACATTTCTGGTATATGAAAAACATGTTTTTCAATGGCAAAAATCAATGAATATTGTAAATGCACAAACAGTAATATCTCCACATTGCAAGGTGCAATTCTGAAATTTTTTGCTTTTTCCTGCTAATCCTAGCATGATAAAGAAGATTCAAAGAGAGTGAGATGCCAGCTCCTTTCAGTCAGTAGCTTCAAACATTTCTGGTATATGAAAAACATGTTTTTCAATGGCAAAAATCAATGAATATTGTAAATGCACAAACAGTAATATCTCCACATTGCACGGTGCAATTCTGAAATTTTTAGCTTTTTCCTGTTAATCCTAGCATGATAAAGAAGATTCAAAGAGAGTGAGATTCCAGCTCCTTTCATTCAGTCAGTAGCTTCAAACATTTCTGGTATATGAAAAACATGTTTTTCAATGGCAAAAATCAATGAATATTGTAAATGCACAAACAGTAATATCTCCACATTGCAAGGTGCAATTCTGAAATTTTTTGCTTTTTCCTGCTAATCCTAGCATGATAAAGAAGATTCAAAGAGAGTGAGATGCCAGCTCCTTTCATTCAGTCAGTAGCTTCAAACATTTCTGGTATATGAAAAACATGTTTTTCAATGGCAAAAATCAATGAATATTGTAAATGCACAAACAGTAATATCTCCACATTGCAAGGTGCAATTCTGAAATTTTTTGCTTTTTCCTGTTAATCCTAGCATGATAAAGAAGATTCAAAGAGAGTGAGATGCCAGCTCCTTTCATTCAGTCAGTAGCTTCAAACATTTCTGGTATATGAAAAACATGTTTTTCAATGGCAAAAATCAATGAATATTGTAAATGCACAAACAGTAATATCTCCACATTGCAAGGTGCAATTCTGAAATTTTTTGCTTTTTCCTGCTAATCCTAGCATGATAAAGAAGATTCAAAGAGAGTGAGATGCCAGCTCCTTTCATTCAGTCAGTAGCTTCAAACATTTCTGGTATATGAAAAACATGTTTTTCAATGGCAAAAATCAATGAATGTTGTAAATGCACAAACAGTAATATCTCCACATTGCACGGTGCAATTCTGAAATTTTTAGCTTTTTCCTGTTAATCCTAGCATGATAAAGAAGATTCAAAGAGAGTGAGATGCCAGCTCCTTTCATTCAGTCAGTAGCTTCAAACATTTCTGGTATATGAAAAACATGTTTTTCAATGGCAAAAATCAATGAATATTGTAAATGCACAAACAGTAATATCTCCACATTGCAAGGTGCAATTCTGAAATTTTTTGCTTTTTCCTGCTAATCCTAGCATGATAAAGAAGATTCAAAGAGAGTGAGATGCCAGCTCCTTTCATTCAGTCAGTAGCTTCAAACATTTCTGGTATATGAAAAACATGTTTTTCAATGGCAAAAATCAATGAATATTGTAAATGCACAAACAGTAATATCTCCACATTGCACGGTGCAATTCTGAAATTTTTAGCTTTTTCCTGTTAATCCTAGCATGATAAAGAAGATTCAAAGAGAGTGAGATGCCAGCTCCTTTCATTCAGTCAGTAGCTTCAAACATTTCTGGTATATGAAAAACGTTTTTCAATGGCAAAAATCAATGAATATTGTAAATGCACAAACAGTAATATCTCCACATTGCAAGGTGCAATTCTGAAATTTTTTGCTTTTTCCTGCTAATCCTAGCATGATAAAGAAGATTCAAAGAGAGTGAGATGCCAGCTCCTTTCATTCAGTCAGTAGCTTCAAACATTTCTGGTATATGAAAAACATGTTTTTCAATGGCAAAAATCAATGAATATTGTAAATGCACAAACAGTAATATCTCCACATTGCACGGTGCAATTCTGAAATTTTTAGCTTTTTCCTGTTAATCCTAGCATGATAAAGAAGATTCAAAGAGAGTGAGATGCCAGCTCCTTTCATTCAGTCAGTAGCTTCAAACATTTCTGGTATATGAAAAACATGTTTTTCAATGGCAAAAATCAATGAATATTGTAAATGCACAAACAGTAATATCTCCACATTGCAAGGTGCAATTCTGAAATTTTTTGCTTTTTCCTGCTAATCCTAGCATGATAAAGAAGATTCAAAGAGAGTGAGATGCCAGCTCCTTTCATTCAGTCAGTAGCTTCAAACATTTCTGGTATATGAAAAACATGTTTTTCAATGGCAAAAATCAATGAATATTGTAAATGCACAAACAGTAATATCTCCACATTGCACGGTGCAATTCTGAAATTTTTAGCTTTTTCCTGTTAATCCTAGCATGATAAAGAAGATTCAAAGAGAGTGAGATGCCAGCTCCTTTCATTCAGTCAGTAGCTTCAAACATTTCTGGTATATGAAAACGTTTTTCAATGGCAAAGATCAATGAATATTGTAAATGCACAAACAGTAATATCTCCACATTGCAAGGTGCAATTCTGAAATTTTTTGCTTTTTCCTGCTAATCCTAGCATGATAAAGAAGATTCAAAGAGAGTGAGATGCCAGCTCCTTTCATTCAGTCAGTAGCTTCAAACATTTCTGGTATATGAAAAACATGTTTTTCAATGGCAAAAATCAATGAATATTGTAAATGCACAAACAGTAATATCTCCACATTGCACGGTGCAATTCTGAAATTTTTAGCTTTTTCCTGTTAATCCTAGCATGATAAAGAAGATTCAAAGAGAGTGAGATGCCAGCTCCTTTCATTCAGTCAGTAGCTTCAAACATTTCTGGTATATGAAAAACATGTTTTTCAATGGCAAAAATCAATGAATATTGTAAATGCACAAACAGTAATATCTCCACATTGCAAGGTGCAATTCTGAAATTTTTTGCTTTTTCCTGCTAATCCTAGCATGATAAAGAAGATTCAAAGAGAGTGAGATGCCAGCTCCTTTCATTCAGTCAGTAGCTTCAAACATTTCTGGTATATGAAAAACATGTTTTTCAATGGCAAAAATCAATGAATATTGTAAATGCACAAACAGTAATATCTCCACATTGCAAGGTGCAATTCTGAAATTTTTTGCTTTTTCCTGTTAATCCTAGCATGATAAAGAAGATTCAAAGAGAGTGAGATGCCAGCTCCTTTCATTCAGTCAGTAGCTTCAAACATTTCTGGTATATGAAAAACATGTTTTTCAATGGCAAAAATCAATGAATATTGTAAATGCACAAACAGTAATATCTCCACATTGCAAGGTGCAATTCTGAAATTTTTTGCTTTTTCCTGCTAATCCTAGCATGATAAAGAAGATTCAAAGAGAGTGAGATGCCAGCTCCTTTCATTCAGTCAGTAGCTTCAAACATTTCTGGTATATGAAAAACATGTTTTTCAATGGCAAAAATCAATGAATATTGTAAATGCACAAACAGTAATATCTCCACATTGCACGGTGCAATTCTGAAATTTTTAGCTTTTTCCTGTTAATCCTAGCATGATAAAGAAGATTCAAAGAGAGTGAGATGCCAGCTCCTTTCATTCAGTCAGTAGCTTCAAACATTTCTGGTATATGAAAAACATGTTTTTCAATGGCAAAAATCAATGAATATTGTAAATGCACAAACAGTAATATCTCCACATTGCACGGTGCAATTCTGAAATTTTTAGCTTTTTCCTGTTAATCCTAGCATGATAAAGAAGATTCAAAGAGAGTGAGATGCCAGCTCCTTTCATTCAGTCAGTAGCTTCAAACATTTCTGGTATATGAAAAACATGTTTTTCAATGGCAAAAATCAATGAATATTGTAAATGCACAAACAGTAATATCTCCACATTGCAAGGTGCAATTCTGAAATTTTTTGCTTTTTCCTGCTAATCCTAGCATGATAAAGAAGATTCAAAGAGAGTGAGATGCCAGCTCCTTTCATTCAGTCAGTAGCTTCAAACATTTCTGGTATATGAAAAACATGTTTTTCAATGGCAAAAATCAATGAATGTTGTAAATGCACAAACAGTAATATCTCCACATTGCACGGTGCAATTCTGAAATTTTTAGCTTTTTCCTGTTAATCCTAGCATGATAAAGAAGATTCAAAGAGAGTGAGATGCCAGCTCCTTTCATTCAGTCAGTAGCTTCAAACATTTCTGGTATATGAAAAACATGTTTTTCAATGGCAAAAATCAATGAATATTGTAAATGCACAAACAGTAATATCTCCACATTGCAAGGTGCAATTCTGAAATTTTTTGCTTTTTCCTGCTAATGCTAGCATGATAAAGAAGATTCAAAGAGAGTGAGATGCCAGCTCCTTTCATTCAGTCAGTAGCTTCAAACATTTCTGGTATATGAAAAACATGTTTTTCAATGGCAAAAATCAATGAATATTGTAAATGCACAAACAGTAATATCTCCACATTGCACGGTGCAATTCTGAAATTTTTAGCTTTTTCCTGTTAATCCTAGCATGATAAAGAAGATTCAAAGAGAGTGAGATGCCAGCTCCTTTCATTCAGTCAGTAGCTTCAAACATTTCTGGTATATGAAAAACGTTTTTCAATGGCAAAAATCAATGAATATTGTAAATGCACAAACAGTAATATCTCCACATTGCAAGGTGCAATTCTGAAATTTTTTGCTTTTTCCTGCTAATCCTAGCATGATAAAGAAGATTCAAAGAGAGTGAGATGCCAGCTCCTTTCATTCAGTCAGTAGCTTCAAACATTTCTGGTATATGAAAAACATGTTTTTCAATGGCAAAAATCAATGAATATTGTAAATGCACAAACAGTAATATCTCCACATTGCACGGTGCAATTCTGAAATTTTTAGCTTTTTCCTGTTAATCCTAGCATGATAAAGAAGATTCAAAGAGAGTGAGATGCCAGCTCCTTTCATTCAGTCAGTAGCTTCAAACATTTCTGGTATATGAAAAACATGTTTTTCAATGGCAAAAATCAATGAATATTGTAAATGCACAAACAGTAATATCTCCACATTGCAAGGTGCAATTCTGAAATTTTTTGCTTTTTCCTGCTAATCCTAGCATGATAAAGAAGATTCAAAGAGAGTGAGATGCCAGCTCCTTTCATTCAGTCAGTAGCTTCAAACATTTCTGGTATATGAAAAACATGTTTTTCAATGGCAAAAATCAATGAATATTGTAAATGCACAAACAGTAATATCTCCACATTGCAAGGTGCAATTCTGAAATTTTTTGCTTTTTCCTGTTAATCCTAGCATGATAAAGAAGATTCAAAGAGAGTGAGATGCCAGCTCCTTTCATTCAGTCAGTAGCTTCAAACATTTCTGGTATATGAAAAACATGTTTTTCAATGGCAAAAATCAATGAATATTGTAAATGCACAAACAGTAATATCTCCACATTGCAAGGTGCAATTCTGAAATTTTTTGCTTTTTCCTGTTAATCCTAGCATGATAAAGAAGATTCAAAGAGAGTGAGATGCCAGCTCCTTTCATTCAGTCAGTAGCTTCAAACATTTCTGGTATATGAAAAACATGTTTTTCAATGGCAAAAATCAATGAATATTGTAAATGCACAAACAGTAATATCTCCACATTGCAAGGTGCAATTCTGAAATTTTTTGCTTTTTCCTGCTAATCCTAGCATGATAAAGAAGATTCAAAGAGAGTGAGATGCCAGCTCCTTTCATTCAGTCAGTAGCTTCAAACATTTCTGGTATATGAAAAACATGTTTTTCAATGGCAAAAATCAATGAATGTTGTAAATGCACAAACAGTAATATCTCCACATTGCACGGTGCAATTCTGAAATTTTTAGCTTTTTCCTGTTAATCCTAGCATGATAAAGAAGATTCAAAGAGAGTGAGATGCCAGCTCCTTTCATTCAGTCAGTAGCTTCAAACATTTCTGGTATATGAAAAACATGTTTTTCAATGGCAAAAATCAATGAATATTGTAAATGCACAAACAGTAATATCTCCACATTGCAAGGTGCAATTCTGAAATTTTTTGCTTTTTCCTGCTAATCCTAGCATGATAAAGAAGATTCAAAGAGAGTGAGATGCCAGCTCCTTTCATTCAGTCAGTAGCTTCAAACATTTCTGGTATATGAAAAACATGTTTTTCAATGGCAAAAATCAATGAATATTGTAAATGCACAAACAGTAATATCTCCACATTGCACGGTGCAATTCTGAAATTTTTAGCTTTTTCCTGTTAATCCTAGCATGATAAAGAAGATTCAAAGAGAGTGAGATGCCAGCTCCTTTCATTCAGTCAGTAGCTTCAAACATTTCTGGTATATGAAAAACGTTTTTCAATGGCAAAAATCAATGAATATTGTAAATGCACAAACAGTAATATCTCCACATTGCAAGGTGCAATTCTGAAATTTTTTGCTTTTTCCTGCTAATGCTAGCATGATAAAGAAGATTCAAAGAGAGTGAGATGCCAGCTCCTTTCATTCAGTCAGTAGCTTCAAACATTTCTGGTATATGAAAAACATGTTTTTCAATGGCAAAAATCAATGAATATTGTAAATGCACAAACAGTAATATCTCCACATTGCACGGTGCAATTCTGAAATTTTTAGCTTTTTCCTGTTAATCCTAGCATGATAAAGAAGATTCAGAGAGTGAGATGCCAGCTCCTTTCATTCAGTCAGTAGCTTCAAACATTTCTGGTATATGAAAAACGTTTTTCAATGGCAAAAATCAATGAATATTGTAAATGCACAAACAGTAATATCTCCACATTGCAAGGTGCAATTCTGAAATTTTTTGCTTTTTCCTGCTAATCCTAGCATGATAAAGAAGATTCAAAGAGAGTGAGATGCCAGCTCCTTTCATTCAGTCAGTAGCTTCAAACATTTCTGGTATATGAAAAACATGTTTTTCAATGGCAAAAATCAATGAATATTGTAAATGCACAAACAGTAATATCTCCACATTGCACGGTGCAATTCTGAAATTTTTAGCTTTTTCCTGTTAATCCTAGCATGATAAAGAAGATTCAAAGAGAGTGAGATGCCAGCTCCTTTCATTCAGTCAGTAGCTTCAAACATTTCTGGTATATGAAAAACATGTTTTTCAATGGCAAAAATCAATGAATATTGTAAATGCACAAACAGTAATATCTCCACATTGCAAGGTGCAATTCTGAAATTTTTTGCTTTTTCCTGTTAATCCTAGCATGATAAAGAAGATTCAAAGAGAGTGAGATGCCAGCTCCTTTCATTCAGTCAGTAGCTTCAAACATTTCTGGTATATGAAAAACATGTTTTTCAATGGCAAAAATCAATGAATATTGTAAATGCACAAACAGTAATATCTCCACATTGCAAGGTGCAATTCTGAAATTTTTTGCTTTTTCCTGCTAATCCTAGCATGATAAAGAAGATTCAAAGAGAGTGAGATGCCAGCTCCTTACATTCAGTCAGTAGCTTCAAACATTTCTGGTATATGAAAAACATGTTTTTCAATGGCAAAAATCAATGAATATTGTAAATGCACAAACAGTAATATCTCCACATTGCACGGTGCAATTCTGAAATTTTTAGCTTTTTCCTGTTAATCCTAGCATGATAAAGAAGATTCAAAGAGAGTGAGATGCCAGCTCCTTTCATTCAGTCAGTAGCTTCAAACATTTCTGGTATATGAAAAACGTTTTTCAATGGCAAAAATCAATGAATATTGTAAATGCACAAACAGTAATATCTCCACATTGCAAGGTGCAATTCTGAAATTTTTTGCTTTTTCCTGCTAATCCTAGCATGATAAAGAAGATTCAAAGAGAGTGAGATGCCAGCTCCTTTCATTCAGTCAGTAGCTTCAAACATTTCTGGTATATGAAAAACATGTTTTTCAATGGCAAAAATCAATGAATATTGTAAATGCACAAACAGTAATATCTCCACATTGCACGGTGCAATTCTGAAATTTTTAGCTTTTTCCTGTTAATCCTAGCATGATAAAGAAGATTCAAAGAGAGTGAGATGCCAGCTCCTTTCATTCAGTCAGTAGCTTCAAACATTTCTGGTATATGAAAAACATGTTTTTCAATGGCAAAAATCAATGAATATTGTAAATGCACAAACAGTAATATCTCCACATTGCAAGGTGCAATTCTGAAATTTTTTGCTTTTTCCTGCTAATCCTAGCATGATAAAGAAGATTCAAAGAGAGTGAGATGCCAGCTCCTTTCATTCAGTCAGTAGCTTCAAACATTTCTGGTATATGAAAAACATGTTTTTCAATGGCAAAAATCAATGAATATTGTAAATGCACAAACAGTAATATCTCCACATTGCAAGGTGCAATTCTGAAATTTTTTGCTTTTTCCTGTTAATCCTAGCATGATAAAGAAGATTCAAAGAGAGTGAGATGCCAGCTCCTTTCATTCAGTCAGTAGCTTCAAACATTTCTGGTATATGAAAAACATGTTTTTCAATGGCAAAAATCAATGAATATTGTAAATGCACAAACAGTAATATCTCCACATTGCAAGGTGCAATTCTGAAATTTTTTGCTTTTTCCTGTTAATCCTAGCATGATAAAGAAGATTCAAAGAGAGTGAGATGCCAGCTCCTTTCATTCAGTCAGTAGCTTCAAACATTTCTGGTATATGAAAAACATGTTTTTCAATGGCAAAAATCAATGAATATTGTAAATGCACAAACAGTAATATCTCCACATTGCAAGGTGCAATTCTGAAATTTTTTGCTTTTTCCTGCTAATCCTAGCATGATAAAGAAGATTCAAAGAGAGTGAGATGCCAGCTCCTTTCATTCAGTCAGTAGCTTCAAACATTTCTGGTATATGAAAAACATGTTTTTCAATGGCAAAAATCAATGAATGTTGTAAATGCACAAACAGTAATATCTCCACATTGAACGGTGCAATTCTGAAATTTTTAGCTTTTTCCTGTTAATCCTAGCATGATAAAGAAGATTCAAAGAGAGTGAGATGCCAGCTCCTTTCATTCAGTCAGTAGCTTCAAACATTTCTGGTATATGAAAAACATGTTTTTCAATGGCAAAAATCAATGAATATTGTAAATGCACAAACAGTAATATCTCCACATTGCAAGGTGCAATTCTGAAATTTTTTGCTTTTTCCTGCTAATCCTAGCATGATAAAGAATATTCAAAGAGAGTGAGATGCCAGCTCCTTTCATTCAGTCAGTAGCTTCAAACATTTCTGGTATATGAAAAACATGTTTTTCAATGGCAAAAATCAATGAATATTGTAAATGCACAAACAGTAATATCTCCACATTGCACGGTGCAATTCTGAAATTTTTAGCTTTTTCCTGTTAATCCTAGCATGATAAAGAAGATTCAAAGAGAGTGAGATGCCAGCTCCTTTCATTCAGTCAGTAGCTTCAAACATTTCTGGTATATGAAAAACGTTTTTCAATGGCAAAAATCAATGAATATTGTAAATGCACAAACAGTAATATCTCCACATTGCAAGGTGCAATTCTGAAATTTTTTGCTTTTTCCTGCTAATCCTAGCATGATAAAGAAGATTCAAAGAGAGTGAGATGCCAGCTCCTTTCATTCAGTCAGTAGCTTCAAACATTTCTGGTATATGAAAAACATGTTTTTCAATGGCAAAAATCAATGAATATTGTAAATGCACAAACAGTAATATCTCCACATTGCACGTTGCAATTCTGAAATTTTTAGCTTTTTCCTGTTAATCCTAGCATGATAAAGAAGATTCAAAGAGAGTGAGATGCCAGCTCCTTTCATTCAGTCAGTAGCTTCAAACATTTCTGGTATATGAAAAACATGTTTTTCAATGGCAAAAATCAATGAATATTGTAAATGCACAAACAGTAATATCTCCACATTGCAAGGTGCAATTCTGAAATTTTTTGCTTTTTCCTGCTAATGCTAGCATGATAAAGAAGATTCAAAGAGAGTGAGATGCCAGCTCCTTTCATTCAGTCAGTAGCTTCAAACATTTCTGGTATATGAAAAACATGTTTTTCAATGGCAAAAATCAATGAATATTGTAAATGCACAAACAGTAATATCTCCACATTGCACGGTGCAATTCTGAAATTTTTAGCTTTTTCCTGTTAATCCTAGCATGATAAAGAAGATTCAAAGAGAGTGAGATGCCAGCTCCTTTCATTCAGTCAGTAGCTTCAAACATTTCTGGTATATGAAAAACGTTTTTCAATGGCAAAAATCAATGAATATTGTAAATGCACAAACAGTAATATCTCCACATTGCAAGGTGCAATTCTGAAATTTTTTGCTTTTTCCTGCTAATCCTAGCATGATAAAGAAGATTCAAAGAGAGTGAGATGCCAGCTCCTTTCATTCAGTCAGTAGCTTCAAACATTTCTGGTATATGAAAAACATGTTTTTCAATGGCAAAAATCAATGAATATTGTAAATGCACAAACAGTAATATCTCCACATTGCACGGTGCAATTCTGAAATTTTTAGCTTTTTCCTGTTAATCCTAGCATGATAAAGAAGATTCAAAGAGAGTGAGATGCCAGCTCCTTTCATTCAGTCAGTAGCTTCAAACATTTCTGGTATATGAAAAACATGTTTTTCAATGGCAAAAATCAATGAATATTGTAAATGCACAAACAGTAATATCTCCACATTGCAAGGTGCAATTCTGAAATTTTTTGCTTTTTCCTGCTAATCCTAGCATGATAAAGAAGATTCAAAGAGAGTGAGATGCCAGCTCCTTTCATTCAGTCAGTAGCTTCAAACATTTCTGGTATATGAAAAACATGTTTTTCAATGGCAAAAATCAATGAATATTGTAAATGCACAAACAGTAATATCTCCACATTGCAAGGTGCAATTCTGAAATTTTTTGCTTTTTCCTGTTAATCCTAGCATGATAAAGAAGATTCAAAGAGAGTGAGATGCCAGCTCCTTTCATTCAGTCAGTAGCTTCAAACATTTCTGGTATATGAAAAACATGTTTTTCAATGGCAAAAATCAATGAATATTGTAAATGCACAAACAGTAATATCTCCACATTGCAAGGTGCAATTCTGAAATTTTTTGCTTTTTCCTGTTAATCCTAGCATGATAAAGAAGATTCAAAGAGAGTGAGATGCCAGCTCCTTTCATTCAGTCAGTAGCTTCAAACATTTCTGGTATATGAAAAACATGTTTTTCAATGGCAAAAATCAATGAATATTGTAAATGCACAAACAGTAATATCTCCACATTGCAAGGTGCAATTCTGAAATTTTTTGCTTTTTCCTGCTAATCCTAGCATGATAAAGAAGATTCAAAGAGAGTGAGATGCCAGCTCCTTTCATTCAGTCAGTAGCTTCAAACATTTCTGGTATATGAAAAACATGTTTTTCAATGGCAAAAATCAATGAATGTTGTAAATGCACAAACAGTAATATCTCCACATTGCACGGTGCAATTCTGAAATTTTTAGCTTTTTCCTGTTAATCCTAGCATGATAAAGAAGATTCAAAGAGAGTGAGATGCCAGCTCCTTTCATTCAGTCAGTAGCTTCAAACATTTCTGGTATATGAAAAACATGTTTTTCAATGGCAAAAATCAATGAATATTGTAAATGCACAAACAGTAATATCTCCACATTGCAAGGTGCAATTCTGAAATTTTTTGCTTTTTCCTGCTAATCCTAGCATGATAAAGAAGATTCAAAGAGAGTGAGATGCCAGCTCCTTTCATTCAGTCAGTAGCTTCAAACATTTCTGGTATATGAAAAACATGTTTTTCAATGGCAAAAATCAATGAATATTGTAAATGCACAAACAGTAATATCTCCACATTGCACGGTGCAATTCTGAAATTTTTAGCTTTTTCCTGTTAATCCTAGCATGATAAAGAAGATTCAAAGAGAGTGAGATGCCAGCTCCTTTCATTCAGTCAGTAGCTTCAAACATTTCTGGTATATGAAAAACGTTTTTCAATGGCAAAAATCAATGAATATTGTAAATGCACAAACAGTAATATCTCCACATTGCAAGGTGCAATTCTGAAATTTTTTGCTTTTTCCTGCTAATGCTAGCATGATAAAGAAGATTCAAAGAGAGTGAGATGCCAGCTCCTTTCATTCAGTCAGTAGCTTCAAACATTTCTGGTATATGAAAAACATGTTTTTCAATGGCAAAAATCAATGAATATTGTAAATGCACAAACAGTAATATCTCCACATTGCACGGTGCAATTCTGAAATTTTTAGCTTTTTCCTGTTAATCCTAGCATGATAAAGATTCAGAGAGTGAGATGCCAGCTCCTTTCATTCAGTCAGTAGCTTCAAACATTTCTGGTATATGAAAAACGTTTTTCAATGGCAAAAATCAATGAATATTGTAAATGCACAAACAGTAATATCTCCACATTGCAAGGTGCAATTCTGAAATTTTTTGCTTTTTCCTGCTAATCCTAGCATGATAAAGAAGATTCAAAGAGAGTGAGATGCCAGCTCCTTTCATTCAGTCAGTAGCTTCAAACATTTCTGGTATATGAAAAACATGTTTTTCAATGGCAAAAATCAATGAATATTGTAAATGCACAAACAGTAATATCTCCACATTGCACGGTGCAATTCTGAAATTTTTAGCTTTTTCCTGTTAATCCTAGCATGATAAAGAAGATTCAAAGAGAGTGAGATGCCAGCTCCTTTCATTCAGTCAGTAGCTTCAAACATTTCTGGTATATGAAAAACATGTTTTTCAATGGCAAAAATCAATGAATATTGTAAATGCACAAACAGTAATATCTCCACATTGCAAGGTGCAATTCTGAAATTTTTTGCTTTTTCCTGTTAATCCTAGCATGATAAAGAAGATTCAAAGAGAGTGAGATGCCAGCTCCTTTCATTCAGTCAGTAGCTTCAAACATTTCTGGTATATGAAAAACATGTTTTTCAATGGCAAAAATCAATGAATATTGTAAATGCACAAACAGTAATATCTCCACATTGCAAGGTGCAATTCTGAAATTTTTTGCTTTTTCCTGCTAATCCTAGCATGATAAAGAAGATTCAAAGAGAGTGAGATGCCAGCTCCTTACATTCAGTCAGTAGCTTCAAACATTTCTGGTATATGAAAAACATGTTTTTCAATGGCAAAAATCAATGAATATTGTAAATGCACAAACAGTAATATCTCCACATTGCACGGTGCAATTCTGAAATTTTTAGCTTTTTCCTGTTAATCCTAGCATGATAAAGAAGATTCAAAGAGAGTGAGATGCCAGCTCCTTTCATTCAGTCAGTAGCTTCAAACATTTCTGGTATATGAAAAACGTTTTTCAATGGCAAAAATCAATGAATATTGTAAATGCACAAACAGTAATATCTCCACATTGCAAGGTGCAATTCTGAAATTTTTTGCTTTTTCCTGCTAATCCTAGCATGATAAAGAAGATTCAAAGAGAGTGAGATGCCAGCTCCTTTCATTCAGTCAGTAGCTTCAAACATTTCTGGTATATGAAAAACATGTTTTTCAATGGCAAAAATCAATGAATATTGTAAATGCACAAACAGTAATATCTCCACATTGCACGGTGCAATTCTGAAATTTTTAGCTTTTTCCTGTTAATCCTAGCATGATAAAGAAGATTCAAAGAGAGTGAGATGCCAGCTCCTTTCATTCAGTCAGTAGCTTCAAACATTTCTGGTATATGAAAAACATGTTTTTCAATGGCAAAAATCAATGAATATTGTAAATGCACAAACAGTAATATCTCCACATTGCAAGGTGCAATTCTGAAATTTTTTGCTTTTTCCTGCTAATCCTAGCATGATAAAGAAGATTCAAAGAGAGTGAGATGCCAGCTCCTTTCATTCAGTCAGTAGCTTCAAACATTTCTGGTATATGAAAAACATGTTTTTCAATGGCAAAAATCAATGAATATTGTAAATGCACAAACAGTAATATCTCCACATTGCAAGGTGCAATTCTGAAATTTTTTGCTTTTTCCTGTTAATCCTAGCATGATAAAGAAGATTCAAAGAGAGTGAGATGCCAGCTCCTTTCATTCAGTCAGTAGCTTCAAACATTTCTGGTATATGAAAAACATGTTTTTCAATGGCAAAAATCAATGAATATTGTAAATGCACAAACAGTAATATCTCCACATTGCAAGGTGCAATTCTGAAATTTTTTGCTTTTTCCTGTTAATCCTAGCATGATAAAGAAGATTCAAAGAGAGTGAGATGCCAGCTCCTTTCATTCAGTCAGTAGCTTCAAACATTTCTGGTATATGAAAAACATGTTTTTCAATGGCAAAAATCAATGAATATTGTAAATGCACAAACAGTAATATCTCCACATTGCAAGGTGCAATTCTGAAATTTTTTGCTTTTTCCTGCTAATCCTAGCATGATAAAGAAGATTCAAAGAGAGTGAGATGCCAGCTCCTTTCATTCAGTCAGTAGCTTCAAACATTTCTGGTATATGAAAAACATGTTTTTCAATGGCAAAAATCAATGAATGTTGTAAATGCACAAACAGTAATATCTCCACATTGAACGGTGCAATTCTGAAATTTTTAGCTTTTTCCTGTTAATCCTAGCATGATAAAGAAGATTCAAAGAGAGTGAGATGCCAGCTCCTTTCATTCAGTCAGTAGCTTCAAACATTTCTGGTATATGAAAAACATGTTTTTCAATGGCAAAAATCAATGAATATTGTAAATGCACAAACAGTAATATCTCCACATTGCAAGGTGCAATTCTGAAATTTTTTGCTTTTTCCTGCTAATCCTAGCATGATAAAGAATATTCAAAGAGAGTGAGATGCCAGCTCCTTTCATTCAGTCAGTAGCTTCAAACATTTCTGGTATATGAAAAACATGTTTTTCAATGGCAAAAATCAATGAATATTGTAAATGCACAAACAGTAATATCTCCACATTGCACGGTGCAATTCTGAAATTTTTAGCTTTTTCCTGTTAATCCTAGCATGATAAAGAAGATTCAAAGAGAGTGAGATGCCAGCTCCTTTCATTCAGTCAGTAGCTTCAAACATTTCTGGTATATGAAAAACGTTTTTCAATGGCAAAAATCAATGAATATTGTAAATGCACAAACAGTAATATCTCCACATTGCAAGGTGCAATTCTGAAATTTTTTGCTTTTTCCTGCTAATCCTAGCATGATAAAGAAGATTCAAAGAGAGTGAGATGCCAGCTCCTTTCATTCAGTCAGTAGCTTCAAACATTTCTGGTATATGAAAAACATGTTTTTCAATGGCAAAAATCAATGAATATTGTAAATGCACAAACAGTAATATCTCCACATTGCACGGTGCAATTCTGAAATTTTTAGCTTTTTCCTGTTAATCCTAGCATGATAAAGAAGATTCAAAGAGAGTGATGCCAGCTCCTTTCATTCAGTCAGTAGCTTCAAACATTTCTGGTATATGAAAAACATGTTTTTCAATGGCAAAAATCAATGAATATTGTAAATGCACAAACAGTAATATCTCCACATTGCAAGGTGCAATTCTGAAATTTTTTGCTTTTTCCTGCTAATCCTAGCATGATAAAGAAGATTCAAAGAGAGTGAGATGCCAGCTCCTTTCATTCAGTCAGTAGCTTCAAACATTTCTGGTATATGAAAAACATGTTTTTCAATGGCAAAAATCAATGAATATTGTAAATGCACAAACAGTAATATCTCCACATTGCACGTTGCAATTCTGAAATTTTTAGCTTTTTCCTGTTAATCCTAGCATGATAAAGAAGATTCAAAGAGAGTGAGATGCCAGCTCCTTTCATTCAGTCAGTAGCTTCAAACATTTCTGGTATATGAAAACGTTTTTCAATGGCAAAGATCAATGAATATTGTAAATGCACAAACAGTAATATCTCCACATTGCAAGGTGCAATTCTGAAATTTTTTGCTTTTTCCTGCTAATCCTAGCATGATAAAGAAGATTCAAAGAGAGTGAGATGCCAGCTCCTTTCATTCAGTCAGTAGCTTCAAACATTTCTGGTATATGAAAAACATGTTTTTCAATGGCAAAAATCAATGAATATTGTAAATGCACAAACAGTAATATCTCCACATTGCACGGTGCAATTCTGAAATTTTTAGCTTTTTCCTGTTAATCCTAGCATGATAAAGAAGATTCAAAGAGAGTGAGATGCCAGCTCCTTTCATTCAGTCAGTAGCTTCAAACATTTCTGGTATATGAAAAACATGTTTTTCAATGGCAAAAATCAATGAATATTGTAAATGCACAAACAGTAATATCTCCACATTGCAAGGTGCAATTCTGAAATTTTTTGCTTTTTCCTGCTAATCCTAGCATGATAAAGAAGATTCAAAGAGAGTGAGATGCCAGCTCCTTTCATTCAGTCAGTAGCTTCAAACATTTCTGGTATATGAAAAACATGTTTTTCAATGGCAAAAATCAATGAATATTGTAAATGCACAAACAGTAATATCTCCACATTGCAAAGTGCAATTCTGAAATTTTTTGCTTTTTCCTGTTAATCCTAGCATGATAAAGAAGATTCAAAGAGAGTGAGATGCCAGCTCCTTTCATTCAGTCAGTAGCTTCAAACATTTCTGGTATATGAAAAACATGTTTTTCAATGGCAAAAATCAATGAATATTGTAAATGCACAAACAGTAATATCTCCACATTGCAAGGTGCAATTCTGAAATTTTTTGCTTTTTCCTGCTAATCCTAGCATGATAAAGAAGATTCAAAGAGAGTGAGATGCCAGCTCCTTTCATTCAGTCAGTAGCTTCAAACATTTCTGGTATATGAAAAACATGTTTTTCAATGGCAAAAATCAATGAATATTGTAAATGCACAAACAGTAATATCTCCACATTGCACGGTGCAATTCTGAAATTTTTAGCTTTTTCCTGTTAATCCTAGCATGATAAAGAAGATTCAAAGAGAGTGAGATGCCAGCTCCTTTCATTCAGTCAGTAGCTTCAAACATTTCTGGTATATGAAAAACATGTTTTTCAATGGCAAAAATCAATGAATATTGTAAATGCACAAACAGTAATATCTCCACATTGCACGGTGCAATTCTGAAATTTTTAGCTTTTTCCTGTTAATCCTAGCATGATAAAGAAGATTCAAAGAGTGAGATGCCAGCTCCTTTCATTCAGTCAGTAGCTTCAAACATTTCTGGTATATGAAAAACATGTTTTTCAATGGCAAAAATCAATGAATATTGTAAATGCACAAACAGTAATATCTCCACATTGCAAGGTGCAATTCTGAAATTTTTTGCTTTTTCCTGCTAATCCTAGCATGATAAAGAAGATTCAAAGAGAGTGAGATGCCAGCTCCTTTCATTCAGTCAGTAGCTTCAAACATTTCTGGTATATGAAAAACATGTTTTTCAATGGCAAAAATCAATGAATGTTGTAAATGCACAAACAGTAATATCTCCACATTGCACGGTGCAATTCTGAAATTTTTAGCTTTTTCCTGTTAATCCTAGCATGATAAAGAAGATTCAAAGAGAGTGAGATGCCAGCTCCTTTCATTCAGTCAGTAGCTTCAAACATTTCTGGTATATGAAAAACATGTTTTTCAATGGCAAAAATCAATGAATATTGTAAATGCACAAACAGTAATATCTCCACATTGCAAGGTGCAATTCTGAAATTTTTTGCTTTTTCCTGCTAATGCTAGCATGATAAAGAAGATTCAAAGAGAGTGAGATGCCAGCTCCATTCATTCAGTCAGTAGCTTCAAACATTTCTGGTATATGAAAAACATGTTTTTCAATGGCAAAAATCAATGAATATTGTAAATGCACAAACAGTAATATCTCCACATTGCACGGTGCAATTCTGAAATTTTTAGCTTTTTCCTGTTAATCCTAGCATGATAAAGAAGATTCAAAGAGAGTGAGATGCCAGCTCCTTTCATTCAGTCAGTAGCTTCAAACATTTCTGGTATATGAAAAACGTTTTTCAATGGCAAAAATCAATGAATATTGTAAATGCACAAACAGTAATATCTCCACATTGCAAGGTGCAATTCTGAAATTTTTTGCTTTTTCCTGCTAATCCTAGCATGATAAAGAAGATTCAAAGAGAGTGAGATGCCAGCTCCTTTCATTCAGTCAGTAGCTTCAAACATTTCTGGTATATGAAAAACATGTTTTTCAATGGCAAAAATCAATGAATATTGTAAATGCACAAACAGTAATATCTCCACATTGCACGGTGCAATTCTGAAATTTTTAGCTTTTTCTTGTTAATCCTAGCATGATAAAGAAGATTCAAAGAGAGTGAGATGCCAGCTCCTTTCATTCAGTCAGTAGCTTCAAACATTTCTGGTATATGAAAAACATGTTTTTCAATGGCAAAAATCAATGAATATTGTAAATGCACAAACAGTAATATCTCCACATTGCAAGGTGCAATTCTGAAATTTTTTGCTTTTTCCTGCTAATCCTAGCATGATAAAGAAGATTCAAAGAGAGTGAGATGCCAGCTCCTTTCATTCAGTCAGTAGCTTCAAACATTTCTGGTATATGAAAAACATGTTTTTCAATGGCAAAAATCAATGAATATTGTAAATGCACAAACAGTAATATCTCCACATTGCACGGTGCAATTCTGAAATTTTTAGCTTTTTCCTGTTAATCCTAGCATGATAAAGAAGATTCAAAGAGAGTGAGATGCCAGCTCCTTTCATTCAGTCAGTAGCTTCAAACATTTCTGGTATATGAAAAACATGTTTTTCAATGGCAAAAATCAATGAATATTGTAAATGCACAAACAGTAATATCTCCACATTGCAAGGTGCAATTCTGAAATTTTTTGCTTTTTCCTGTTAATCCTAGCATGATAAAGAAGATTCAAAGAGAGTGAGATGCCAGCTCCTTTCATTCAGTCAGTAGCTTCAAACATTTCTGGTATATGAAAAACGTTTTTCAATGGCAAAAATCAATGAATATTGTAAATGCACAAACAGTAATATCTCCACATTGCAAGGTGCAATTCTGAAATTTTTTGCTTTTTCCTGCTAATCCTAGCATGATAAAGAAGATTCAAAGAGAGTGAGATGCCAGCTCCTTTCATTCAGTCAGTAGCTTCAAACATTTCTGGTATATGAAAAACATGTTTTTCAATGGCAAAAATCAATGAATATTGTAAATGCACAAACAGTAATATCTCCACATTGCACGGTGCAATTCTGAAATTTTTAGCTTTTTCCTGTTAATCCTAGCATGATAAAGAAGATTCAAAGAGAGTGAGATGCCAGCTCCTTTCATTCAGTCAGTAGCTTCAAACATTTCTGGTATATGAAAAACATGTTTTTCAATGGCAAAAATCAATGAATATTGTAAATGCATAAACAGTAATATCTCCACATTGCAAGGTGCAATTCTGAAATTTTTTGCTTTTTCCTGTTAATCCTAGCATGATAAAGAAGATTCAAAGAGAGTGAGATGCCAGCTCCTTTCATTCAGTCAGTAGCTTCAAACATTTCTGGTATATGAAAAACATGTTTTTCAATGGCAAAAATCAATGAATATTGTAAATGCACAAACAGTAATATCTCCACATTGCAAGGTGCAATTCTGAAATTTTTTGCTTTTTCCTGCTAATCCTAGCATGATAAAGAAGATTCAAAGAGAGTGAGATGCCAGCTCCTTACATTCAGTCAGTAGCTTCAAACATTTCTGGTATATGAAAAACATGTTTTTCAATGGCAAAAATCAATGAATATTGTAAATGCACAAACAGTAATATCTCCACATTGCACGGTGCAATTCTGAAATTTTTAGCTTTTTCCTGTTAATCCTAGCATGATAAAGAAGATTCAAAGAGAGTGAGATGCCAGCTCCTTTCATTCAGTCAGTAGCTTCAAACATTTCTGGTATATGAAAAACGTTTTTCAATGGCAAAAATCAATGAATATTGTAAATGCACAAACAGTAATATCTCCACATTGCAAGGTGCAATTCTGAAATTTTTTGCTTTTTCCTGCTAATCCTAGCATGATAAAGAAGATTCAAAGAGAGTGAGATGCCAGCTCCTTTCATTCAGTCAGTAGCTTCAAACATTTCTGGTATATGAAAAACATGTTTTTCAATGGCAAAAATCAATGAATATTGTAAATGCACAAACAGTAATATCTCCACATTGCACGGTGCAATTCTGAAATTTTTAGCTTTTTCCTGTTAATCCTAGCATGATAAAGAAGATTCAAAGAGAGTGATGCCAGCTCCTTTCATTCAGTCAGTAGCTTCAAACATTTCTGGTATATGAAAAACATGTTTTTCAATGGCAAAAATCAATGAATATTGTAAATGCACAAACAGTAATATCTCCACATTGCAAGGTGCAATTCTGAAATTTTTTGCTTTTTCCTGCTAATCCTAGCATGATAAAGAAGATTCAAAGAGAGTGAGATGCCAGCTCCTTTCATTCAGTCAGTAGCTTCAAACATTTCTGGTATATGAAAAACATGTTTTTCAATGGCAAAAATCAATGAATATTGTAAATGCACAAACAGTAATATCTCCACATTGCACGTTGCAATTCTGAAATTTTTAGCTTTTTCCTGTTAATCCTAGCATGATAAAGAAGATTCAAAGAGAGTGAGATGCCAGCTCCTTTCATTCAGTCAGTAGCTTCAAACATTTCTGGTATATGAAAACGTTTTTCAATGGCAAAGATCAATGAATATTGTAAATGCACAAACAGTAATATCTCCACATTGCAAGGTGCAATTCTGAAATTTTTTGCTTTTTCCTGCTAATCCTAGCATGATAAAGAAGATTCAAAGAGAGTGAGATGCCAGCTCCTTTCATTCAGTCAGTAGCTTCAAACATTTCTGGTATATGAAAAACATGTTTTTCAATGGCAAAAATCAATGAATATTGTAAATGCACAAACAGTAATATCTCCACATTGCACGGTGCAATTCTGAAATTTTTAGCTTTTTCCTGTTAATCCTAGCATGATAAAGAAGATTCAAAGAGAGTGAGATGCCAGCTCCTTTCATTCAGTCAGTAGCTTCAAACATTTCTGGTATATGAAAAACATGTTTTTCAATGGCAAAAATCAATGAATATTGTAAATGCACAAACAGTAATATCTCCACATTGCAAGGTGCAATTCTGAAATTTTTTGCTTTTTCCTGCTAATCCTAGCATGATAAAGAAGATTCAAAGAGAGTGAGATGCCAGCTCCTTTCATTCAGTCAGTAGCTTCAAACATTTCTGGTATATGAAAAACATGTTTTTCAATGGCAAAAATCAATGAATATTGTAAATGCACAAACAGTAATATCTCCACATTGCAAAGTGCAATTCTGAAATTTTTTGCTTTTTCCTGTTAATCCTAGCATGATAAAGAAGATTCAAAGAGAGTGAGATGCCAGCTCCTTTCATTCAGTCAGTAGCTTCAAACATTTCTGGTATATGAAAAACATGTTTTTCAATGGCAAAAATCAATGAATATTGTAAATGCACAAACAGTAATATCTCCACATTGCAAGGTGCAATTCTGAAATTTTTTGCTTTTTCCTGCTAATCCTAGCATGATAAAGAAGATTCAAAGAGAGTGAGATGCCAGCTCCTTTCATTCAGTCAGTAGCTTCAAACATTTCTGGTATATGAAAAACATGTTTTTCAATGGCAAAAATCAATGAATATTGTAAATGCACAAACAGTAATATCTCCACATTGCACGGTGCAATTCTGAAATTTTTAGCTTTTTCCTGTTAATCCTAGCATGATAAAGAAGATTCAAAGAGAGTGAGATGCCAGCTCCTTTCATTCAGTCAGTAGCTTCAAACATTTCTGGTATATGAAAAACATGTTTTTCAATGGCAAAAATCAATGAATATTGTAAATGCACAAACAGTAATATCTCCACATTGCACGGTGCAATTCTGAAATTTTTAGCTTTTTCCTGTTAATCCTAGCATGATAAAGAAGATTCAAAGAGTGAGATGCCAGCTCCTTTCATTCAGTCAGTAGCTTCAAACATTTCTGGTATATGAAAAACATGTTTTTCAATGGCAAAAATCAATGAATATTGTAAATGCACAAACAGTAATATCTCCACATTGCAAGGTGCAATTCTGAAATTTTTTGCTTTTTCCTGCTAATCCTAGCATGATAAAGAAGATTCAAAGAGAGTGAGATGCCAGCTCCTTTCATTCAGTCAGTAGCTTCAAACATTTCTGGTATATGAAAAACATGTTTTTCAATGGCAAAAATCAATGAATGTTGTAAATGCACAAACAGTAATATCTCCACATTGCACGGTGCAATTCTGAAATTTTTAGCTTTTTCCTGTTAATCCTAGCATGATAAAGAAGATTCAAAGAGAGTGAGATGCCAGCTCCTTTCATTCAGTCAGTAGCTTCAAACATTTCTGGTATATGAAAAACATGTTTTTCAATGGCAAAAATCAATGAATATTGTAAATGCACAAACAGTAATATCTCCACATTGCAAGGTGCAATTCTGAAATTTTTTGCTTTTTCCTGCTAATGCTAGCATGATAAAGAAGATTCAAAGAGAGTGAGATGCCAGCTCCATTCATTCAGTCAGTAGCTTCAAACATTTCTGGTATATGAAAAACATGTTTTTCAATGGCAAAAATCAATGAATATTGTAAATGCACAAACAGTAATATCTCCACATTGCACGGTGCAATTCTGAAATTTTTAGCTTTTTCCTGTTAATCCTAGCATGATAAAGAAGATTCAAAGAGAGTGAGATGCCAGCTCCTTTCATTCAGTCAGTAGCTTCAAACATTTCTGGTATATGAAAAACGTTTTTCAATGGCAAAAATCAATGAATATTGTAAATGCACAAACAGTAATATCTCCACATTGCAAGGTGCAATTCTGAAATTTTTTGCTTTTTCCTGCTAATCCTAGCATGATAAAGAAGATTCAAAGAGAGTGAGATGCCAGCTCCTTTCATTCAGTCAGTAGCTTCAAACATTTCTGGTATATGAAAAACATGTTTTTCAATGGCAAAAATCAATGAATATTGTAAATGCACAAACAGTAATATCTCCACATTGCACGGTGCAATTCTGAAATTTTTAGCTTTTTCTTGTTAATCCTAGCATGATAAAGAAGATTCAAAGAGAGTGAGATGCCAGCTCCTTTCATTCAGTCAGTAGCTTCAAACATTTCTGGTATATGAAAAACATGTTTTTCAATGGCAAAAATCAATGAATATTGTAAATGCACAAACAGTAATATCTCCACATTGCAAGGTGCAATTCTGAAATTTTTTGCTTTTTCCTGCTAATCCTAGCATGATAAAGAAGATTCAAAGAGAGTGAGATGCCAGCTCCTTTCATTCAGTCAGTAGCTTCAAACATTTCTGGTATATGAAAAACATGTTTTTCAATGGCAAAAATCAATGAATATTGTAAATGCACAAACAGTAATATCTCCACATTGCACGGTGCAATTCTGAAATTTTTAGCTTTTTCCTGTTAATCCTAGCATGATAAAGAAGATTCAAAGAGAGTGAGATGCCAGCTCCTTTCATTCAGTCAGTAGCTTCAAACATTTCTGGTATATGAAAAACATGTTTTTCAATGGCAAAAATCAATGAATATTGTAAATGCACAAACAGTAATATCTCCACATTGCAAGGTGCAATTCTGAAATTTTTTGTTTTTTCCTGTTAATCCTAGCATGATAAACAAGATTCAAAGAGAGTGAGATGCCAGCTCCTTTCATTCAGTCAGTAGCTTCAAACATTTCTGGTATATGAAAAACATGTTTTTCAATGGCAAAAATCAATGAATATTGTAAATGCACAAACAGTAATATCTCCACATTGCAAGGTGCAATTCTGAAATTTTTTGCTTTTTCCTGCTAATCCTAGCATGATAAAGAAGATTCAAAGAGAGTGAGATGCCAGCTCCTTTCATTCAGTCAGTAGCTTCAAACATTTCTGGTATATGAAAAACATGTTTTTCAATGGCAAAAATCAATGAATATTGTAAATGCACAAACAGTAATATCTCCACATTGCACGGTGCAATTCTGAAATTTTTAGCTTTTTCCTGTTAATCCTAGCATGATAAAGAAGATTCAAAGAGAGTGAGATGCCAGCTCCTTTCATTCAGTCAGTAGCTTCAAACATTTCTGGTATATGAAAAACATGTTTTTCAATGGCAAAAATCAATGAATATTGTAAATGCACAAACAGTAATATCTCCACATTGCAAGGTGCAATTCTGAAATTTTTTGCTTTTTCCTGTTAATCCTAGCATGATAAAGAAGATTCAAAGAGAGTGAGATGCCAGCTCCTTTCATTCAGTCAGTAGCTTCAAACATTTCTGGTATATGAAAAACATGTTTTTCAATGGCAAAAATCAATGAATATTGTAAATGCACAAACAGTAATATCTCCACATTGCAAGGTGCAATTCTGAAATTTTTTGCTTTTTCCTGCTAATCCTAGCATGATAAAGAAGATTCAAAGAGAGTGAGATGCCAGCTCCTTTCATTCAGTCAGTAGCTTCAAACATTTCTGGTATATGAAAAACATGTTTTTCAATGGCAAAAATCAATGAATATTGTAAATGCACAAACAGTAATATCTCCACATTGCACGGTGCAATTCTGAAATTTTTAGCTTTTTCCTGTTAATCCTAGCATGATAAAGAAGATTCAAAGAGAGTGAGATGCCAGCTCCTTTCATTCAGTCAGTAGCTTCAAACATTTCTGGTATATGAAAAACGTTTTTCAATGGCAAAAATCAATGAATATTGTAAATGCACAAACAGTAATATCTCCACATTGCAAGGTGCAATTCTGAAATTTTTTGCTTTTTCCTGCTAATCCTAGCATGATAAAGAAGATTCAAAGAGAGTGAGATGCCAGCTCCTTTCATTCAGTCAGTAGCTTCAAACATTTCTGGTATATGAAAAACATGTTTTTCAATGGCAAAAATCAATGAATATTGTAAATGCACAAACAGTAATATCTCCACATTGCACGGTGCAATTCTGAAATTTTTAGCTTTTTCCTGTTAATCCTAGCATGATAAAGAAGATTCAAAGAGAGTGAGATGCCAGCTCCTTTCATTCAGTCAGTAGCTTCAAACATTTCTGGTATATGAAAAACATGTTTTTCAATGGCAAAAATCAATGAATATTGTAAATGCACAAACAGTAATATCTCCACATTGCAAGGTGCAATTCTGAAATTTTTTACTTTTTCCTGTTAATCCTAGCATGATAAAGAAGATTCAAAGAGAGTGAGATGCCAGCTCCTTTCATTCAGTCAGTAGCTTCAAACATTTCTGGTATATGAAAAACATGTTTTTCAATGGCAAAAATCAATGAATATTGTAAATGCACAAACAGTAATATCTCCACATTGCAAGGTGCAATTCTGAAATTTTTTGCTTTTTCCTGCTAATCCTAGCATGATAAAGAAGATTCAAAGAGAGTGAGATGCCAGCTCCTTACATTCAGTCAGTAGCTTCAAACATTTCTGGTATATGAAAAACATGTTTTTCAATGGCAAAAATCAATGAATATTGTAAATGCACAAACAGTAATATCTCCACATTGCACGGTGCAATTCTGAAATTTTTAGCTTTTTCCTGTTAATCCTAGCATGATAAAGAAGATTCAAAGAGAGTGAGATGCCAGCTCCTTTCATTCAGTCAGTAGCTTCAAACATTTCTGGTATATGAAAAACGTTTTTCAATGGCAAAAATCAATGAATATTGTAAATGCACAAACAGTAATATCTCCACATTGCAAGGTGCAATTCTGAAATTTTTTGCTTTTTCCTGCTAATCCTAGCATGATAAAGAAGATTCAAAGAGAGTGAGATGCCAGCTCCTTTCATTCAGTCAGTAGCTTCAAACATTTCTGGTATATGAAAAACATGTTTTTCAATGGCAAAAATCAATGAATATTGTAAATGCACAAACAGTAATATCTCCACATTGCACGGTGCAATTCTGAAATTTTTAGCTTTTTCCTGTTAATCCTAGCATGATAAAGAAGATTCAAAGAGAGTGAGATGCCAGCTCCTTTCATTCAGTCAGTAGCTTCAAACATTTCTGGTATATGAAAAACATGTTTTTCAATGGCAAAAATCAATGAATATTGTAAATGCACAAACAGTAATATCTCCACATTGCAAGGTGCAATTCTGAAATTTTTTGCTTTTTCCTGCTAATCCTAGCATGATAAAGAAGATTCAAAGAGAGTGAGATGCCAGCTCCTTTCATTCAGTCAGTAGCTTCAAACATTTCTGGTATATGAAAAACATGTTTTTCAATGGCAAAAATCAATGAATATTGTAAATGCACAAACAGTAATATCTCCACATTGCAAGGTGCAATTCTGAAATTTTTTGCTTTTTCCTGTTAATCCTAGCATGATAAAGAAGATTCAAAGAGAGTGAGATGCCAGCTCCTTTCATTCAGTCAGTAGCTTCAAACATTTCTGGTATATGAAAAACATGTTTTTCAATGGCAAAAATCAATGAATATTGTAAATGCACAAACAGTAATATCTCCACATTGCAAGGTGCAATTCTGAAATTTTTTGCTTTTTCCTGTTAATCCTAGCATGATAAAGAAGATTCAAAGAGAGTGAGATGCCAGCTCCTTTCATTCAGTCAGTAGCTTCAAACATTTCTGGTATATGAAAAACATGTTTTTCAATGGCAAAAATCAATGAATATTGTAAATGCACAAACAGTAATATCTCCACATTGCAAGGTGCAATTCTGAAATTTTTTGCTTTTTCCTGCTAATCCTAGCATGATAAAGAAGATTCAAAGAGAGTGAGATGCCAGCTCCTTTCATTCAGTCAGTAGCTTCAAACATTTCTGGTATATGAAAAACATGTTTTTCAATGGCAAAAATCAATGAATGTTGTAAATGCACAAACAGTAATATCTCCACATTGCACGGTGCAATTCTGAAATTTTTAGCTTTTTCCTGTTAATCCTAGCATGATAAAGAAGATTCAAAGAGAGTGAGATGCCAGCTCCTTTCATTCAGTCAGTAGCTTCAAACATTTCTGGTATATGAAAAACATGTTTTTCAATGGCAAAAATCAATGAATATTGTAAATGCACAAACAGTAATATCTCCACATTGCAAGGTGCAATTCTGAAATTTTTTGCTTTTTCCTGCTAATCCTAGCATGATAAAGAATATTCAAAGAGAGTGAGATGCCAGCTCCTTTCATTCAGTCAGTAGCTTCAAACATTTCTGGTATATGAAAAACATGTTTTTCAATGGCAAAAATCAATGAATATTGTAAATGCACAAACAGTAATATCTCCACATTGCACGGTGCAATTCTGAAATTTTTAGCTTTTTCCTGTTAATCCTAGCATGATAAAGAAGATTCAAAGAGAGTGAGATGCCAGCTCCTTTCATTCAGTCAGTAGCTTCAAACATTTCTGGTATATGAAAAACGTTTTTCAATGGCAAAAATCAATGAATATTGTAAATGCACAAACAGTAATATCTCCACATTGCAAGGTGCAATTCTGAAATTTTTTGCTTTTTCCTGCTAATCCTAGCATGATAAAGAAGATTCAAAGAGAGTGAGATGCCAGCTCCTTTCATTCAGTCAGTAGCTTCAAACATTTCTGGTATATGAAAAACATGTTTTTCAATGGCAAAAATCAATGAATATTGTAAATGCACAAACAGTAATATCTCCACATTGCACGGTGCAATTCTGAAATTTTTAGCTTTTTCCTGTTAATCCTAGCATGATAAAGAAGATTCAAAGAGAGTGATGCCAGCTCCTTTCATTCAGTCAGTAGCTTCAAACATTTCTGGTATATGAAAAACATGTTTTTCAATGGCAAAAATCAATGAATATTGTAAATGCACAAACAGTAATATCTCCACATTGCAAGGTGCAATTCTGAAATTTTTTGCTTTTTCCTGCTAATCCTAGCATGATAAAGAAGATTCAAAGAGAGTGAGATGCCAGCTCCTTTCATTCAGTCAGTAGCTTCAAACATTTCTGGTATATGAAAAACATGTTTTTCAATGGCAAAAATCAATGAATATTGTAAATGCACAAACAGTAATATCTCCACATTGCACGTTGCAATTCTGAAATTTTTAGCTTTTTCCTGTTAATCCTAGCATGATAAAGAAGATTCAAAGAGAGTGAGATGCCAGCTCCTTTCATTCAGTCAGTAGCTTCAAACATTTCTGGTATATGAAAACGTTTTTCAATGGCAAAGATCAATGAATATTGTAAATGCACAAACAGTAATATCTCCACATTGCAAGGTGCAATTCTGAAATTTTTTGCTTTTTCCTGCTAATCCTAGCATGATAAAGAAGATTCAAAGAGAGTGAGATGCCAGCTCCTTTCATTCAGTCAGTAGCTTCAAACATTTCTGGTATATGAAAAACATGTTTTTCAATGGCAAAAATCAATGAATATTGTAAATGCACAAACAGTAATATCTCCACATTGCACGGTGCAATTCTGAAATTTTTAGCTTTTTCCTGTTAATCCTAGCATGATAAAGAAGATTCAAAGAGAGTGAGATGCCAGCTCCTTTCATTCAGTCAGTAGCTTCAAACATTTCTGGTATATGAAAAACATGTTTTTCAATGGCAAAAATCAATGAATATTGTAAATGCACAAACAGTAATATCTCCACATTGCAAGGTGCAATTCTGAAATTTTTTGCTTTTTCCTGCTAATCCTAGCATGATAAAGAAGATTCAAAGAGAGTGAGATGCCAGCTCCTTTCATTCAGTCAGTAGCTTCAAACATTTCTGGTATATGAAAAACATGTTTTTCAATGGCAAAAATCAATGAATATTGTAAATGCACAAACAGTAATATCTCCACATTGCAAAGTGCAATTCTGAAATTTTTTGCTTTTTCCTGTTAATCCTAGCATGATAAAGAAGATTCAAAGAGAGTGAGATGCCAGCTCCTTTCATTCAGTCAGTAGCTTCAAACATTTCTGGTATATGAAAAACATGTTTTTCAATGGCAAAAATCAATGAATATTGTAAATGCACAAACAGTAATATCTCCACATTGCAAGGTGCAATTCTGAAATTTTTTGCTTTTTCCTGCTAATCCTAGCATGATAAAGAAGATTCAAAGAGAGTGAGATGCCAGCTCCTTTCATTCAGTCAGTAGCTTCAAACATTTCTGGTATATGAAAAACATGTTTTTCAATGGCAAAAATCAATGAATATTGTAAATGCACAAACAGTAATATCTCCACATTGCACGGTGCAATTCTGAAATTTTTAGCTTTTTCCTGTTAATCCTAGCATGATAAAGAAGATTCAAAGAGAGTGAGATGCCAGCTCCTTTCATTCAGTCAGTAGCTTCAAACATTTCTGGTATATGAAAAACATGTTTTTCAATGGCAAAAATCAATGAATATTGTAAATGCACAAACAGTAATATCTCCACATTGCACGGTGCAATTCTGAAATTTTTAGCTTTTTCCTGTTAATCCTAGCATGATAAAGAAGATTCAAAGAGTGAGATGCCAGCTCCTTTCATTCAGTCAGTAGCTTCAAACATTTCTGGTATATGAAAAACATGTTTTTCAATGGCAAAAATCAATGAATATTGTAAATGCACAAACAGTAATATCTCCACATTGCAAGGTGCAATTCTGAAATTTTTTGCTTTTTCCTGCTAATCCTAGCATGATAAAGAAGATTCAAAGAGAGTGAGATGCCAGCTCCTTTCATTCAGTCAGTAGCTTCAAACATTTCTGGTATATGAAAAACATGTTTTTCAATGGCAAAAATCAATGAATATTGTAAATGCACAAACAGTAATATCTCCGCATTGCAAGGTGCAATTCTGAAATTTTTTGCTTTTTCCTGCTAATCCTAGCATGATAAAGAATATTCAAAGAGAGTGAGATGCCAGCTCCTTTCATTCAGTCAGTAGCTTCAAACATTTCTGGTATATGAAAAACGTTTTTCAATGGCAAAAATCAATGAATATTGTAAATGCACAAACAGTAATATCTCCACATTGCACGGTGCAATTCTGAAATTTTTAGCTTTTTCCTGTTAATCCTAGCATGATAAAGAAGATTCAAAGAGAGTGAGATGCCAGCTCCTTTCATTCAGTCAGTAGCTTCAAACATTTCTGGTATATGAAAAACGTTTTTCAATGGCAAAAATCAATGAATATTGTAAATGCACAAACAGTAATATCTCCACATTGCAAGGTGCAATTCTGAAATTTTTTGCTTTTTCCTGCTAATCCTAGCATGATAAAGAAGATTCAAAGAGAGTGAGATGCCAGCTCCTTTCATTCAGTCAGTAGCTTCAAACATTTCTGGTATATGAAAAACATGTTTTTCAATGGCAAAAATCAATGAATATTGTAAATGCACAAACAGTAATATCTCCACATTGCACGGTGCAATTCTGAAATTTTTAGCTTTTTCCTGTTAATCCTAGCATGATAAAGAAGATTCAAAGAGAGTGATGCCAGCTCCTTTCATTCAGTCAGTAGCTTCAAACATTTCTGGTATATGAAAAACATGTTTTTCAATGGCAAAAATCAATGAATATTGTAAATGCACAAACAGTAATATCTCCACATTGCAAGGTGCAATTCTGAAATTTTTTGCTTTTTCCTGCTAATCCTAGCATGATAAAGAAGATTCAAAGAGAGTGAGATGCCAGCTCCTTTCATTCAGTCAGTAGCTTCAAACATTTCTGGTATATGAAAAACATGTTTTTCAATGGCAAAAATCAATGAATATTGTAAATGCACAAACAGTAATATCTCCACATTGCACGTTGCAATTCTGAAATTTTTAGCTTTTTCCTGTTAATCCTAGCATGATAAAGAAGATTCAAAGAGAGTGAGATGCCAGCTCCTTTCATTCAGTCAGTAGCTTCAAACATTTCTGGTATATGAAAACGTTTTTCAATGGCAAAGATCAATGAATATTGTAAATGCACAAACAGTAATATCTCCACATTGCAAGGTGCAATTCTGAAATTTTTTGCTTTTTCCTGCTAATCCTAGCATGATAAAGAAGATTCAAAGAGAGTGAGATGCCAGCTCCTTTCATTCAGTCAGTAGCTTCAAACATTTCTGGTATATGAAAAACATGTTTTTCAATGGCAAAAATCAATGAATATTGTAAATGCACAAACAGTAATATCTCCACATTGCACGGTGCAATTCTGAAATTTTTAGCTTTTTCCTGTTAATCCTAGCATGATAAAGAAGATTCAAAGAGAGTGAGATGCCAGCTCCTTTCATTCAGTCAGTAGCTTCAAACATTTCTGGTATATGAAAAACATGTTTTTCAATGGCAAAAATCAATGAATATTGTAAATGCACAAACAGTAATATCTCCACATTGCAAGGTGCAATTCTGAAATTTTTTGCTTTTTCCTGCTAATCCTAGCATGATAAAGAAGATTCAAAGAGAGTGAGATGCCAGCTCCTTTCATTCAGTCAGTAGCTTCAAACATTTCTGGTATATGAAAAACATGTTTTTCAATGGCAAAAATCAATGAATATTGTAAATGCACAAACAGTAATATCTCCACATTGCAAAGTGCAATTCTGAAATTTTTTGCTTTTTCCTGTTAATCCTAGCATGATAAAGAAGATTCAAAGAGAGTGAGATGCCAGCTCCTTTCATTCAGTCAGTAGCTTCAAACATTTCTGGTATATGAAAAACATGTTTTTCAATGGCAAAAATCAATGAATATTGTAAATGCACAAACAGTAATATCTCCACATTGCAAGGTGCAATTCTGAAATTTTTTGCTTTTTCCTGCTAATCCTAGCATGATAAAGAAGATTCAAAGAGAGTGAGATGCCAGCTCCTTTCATTCAGTCAGTAGCTTCAAACATTTCTGGTATATGAAAAACATGTTTTTCAATGGCAAAAATCAATGAATATTGTAAATGCACAAACAGTAATATCTCCACATTGCACGGTGCAATTCTGAAATTTTTAGCTTTTTCCTGTTAATCCTAGCATGATAAAGAAGATTCAAAGAGAGTGAGATGCCAGCTCCTTTCATTCAGTCAGTAGCTTCAAACATTTCTGGTATATGAAAAACATGTTTTTCAATGGCAAAAATCAATGAATATTGTAAATGCACAAACAGTAATATCTCCACATTGCACGGTGCAATTCTGAAATTTTTAGCTTTTTCCTGTTAATCCTAGCATGATAAAGAAGATTCAAAGAGTGAGATGCCAGCTCCTTTCATTCAGTCAGTAGCTTCAAACATTTCTGGTATATGAAAAACATGTTTTTCAATGGCAAAAATCAATGAATATTGTAAATGCACAAACAGTAATATCTCCACATTGCAAGGTGCAATTCTGAAATTTTTTGCTTTTTCCTGCTAATCCTAGCATGATAAAGAAGATTCAAAGAGAGTGAGATGCCAGCTCCTTTCATTCAGTCAGTAGCTTCAAACATTTCTGGTATATGAAAAACATGTTTTTCAATGGCAAAAATCAATGAATGTTGTAAATGCACAAACAGTAATATCTCCACATTGCACGGTGCAATTCTGAAATTTTTAGCTTTTTCCTGTTAATCCTAGCATGATAAAGATTCAAAGAGAGTGAGATGCCAGCTCCTTTCATTCAGTCAGTAGCTTCAAACATTTCTGGTATATGAAAAACATGTTTTTCAATGGCAAAAATCAATGAATATTGTAAATGCACAAACAGTAATATCTCCACATTGCAAGGTGCAATTCTGAAATTTTTTGCTTTTTCCTGCTAATGCTAGCATGATAAAGAAGATTCAAAGAGAGTGAGATGCCAGCTCCATTCATTCAGTCAGTAGCTTCAAACATTTCTGGTATATGAAAAACATGTTTTTCAATGGCAAAAATCAATGAATATTGTAAATGCACAAACAGTAATATCTCCACATTGCACGGTGCAATTCTGAAATTTTTAGCTTTTTCCTGTTAATCCTAGCATGATAAAGAAGATTCAAAGAGAGTGAGATGCCAGCTCCTTTCATTCAGTCAGTAGCTTCAAACATTTCTGGTATATGAAAAACGTTTTTCAATGGCAAAAATCAATGAATATTGTAAATGCACAAACAGTAATATCTCCACATTGCAAGGTGCAATTCTGAAATTTTTTGCTTTTTCCTGCTAATCCTAGCATGATAAAGAAGATTCAAAGAGAGTGAGATGCCAGCTCCTTTCATTCAGTCAGTAGCTTCAAACATTTCTGGTATATGAAAAATATGTTTTTCAATGGCAAAAATCAATGAATATTGTAAATGCACAAACAGTAATATCTCCACATTGCACGGTGCAATTCTGAAATTTTTAGCTTTTTCTTGTTAATCCTAGCATGATAAAGAAGATTCAAAGAGAGTGAGATGCCAGCTCCTTTCATTCAGTCAGTAGCTTCAAACATTTCTGGTATATGAAAAACGTTTTTCAATGGCAAAAATCAATGAATATTGTAAATGCACAAACAGTAATATCTCCACATTGCAAGGTGCAATTCTGAAATTTTTTGCTTTTTCCTGCTAATCCTAGCATGATAAAGAAGATTCAAAGAGAGTGAGATGCCAGCTCCTTTCATTCAGTCAGTAGCTTCAAACATTTCTGGTATATGAAAAACATGTTTTTCAATGGCAAAAATCAATGAATATTGTAAATGCACAAACAGTAATATCTCCACATTGCACGGTGCAATTCTGAAATTTTTAGCTTTTTCTTGTTAATCCTAGCATGATAAAGAAGATTCAAAGAGAGTGAGATGCCAGCTCCTTTCATTCAGTCAGTAGCTTCAAACATTTCTGGTATATGAAAAACATGTTTTTCAATGGCAAAAATCAATGAATATTGTAAATGCACAAACAGTAATATCTCCACATTGCAAGGTGCAATTCTGAAATTTTTTGCTTTTTCCTGCTAATCCTAGCATGATAAAGAAGATTCAAAGAGAGTGAGATGCCAGCTCCTTTCATTCAGTCAGTAGCTTCAAACATTTCTGGTATATGAAAAACATGTTTTTCAATGGCAAAAATCAATGAATATTGTAAATGCACAAACAGTAATATCTCCACATTGCATGGTGCAATTCTGAAATTTTTAGCTTTTTCCTGTTAATCCTAGCATGATAAAGAAGATTCAAATAGAGTGAGATGCCAGCTCCTTTCATTCAGTCAGTAGCTTCAAACATTTCTGGTATATGAAAAACATGTTTTTCAATGGCAAAAATCAATGAATATTGTAAATGCACAAACAGTAATATCTCCACATTGCAAGGTGCAATTCTGAAATTTTTTGCTTTTTCCTGTTAATCCTAGCATGATAAAGAAGATTCAAAGAGAGTGAGATGCCAGCTCCTTTCATTCAGTCAGTAGCTTCAAACATTTCTGGTATATGAAAAACATGTTTTTCAATGGCAAAAATCAATGAATATTGTAAATGCACAAACAGTAATATCTCCACATTGCAAGGTGCAATTCTGAAATTTTTTGCTTTTTCCTGCTAATCCTAGCATGATAAAGAAGATTCAAAGAGAGTGAGATGCCAGCTCCTTTCATTCAGTCAGTAGCTTCAAACATTTCTGGTATATGAAAAACATGTTTTTCAATGGCAAAAATCAATGAATATTGTAAATGCACAAACAGTAATATCTCCACATTGCACGGTGCAATTCTGAAATTTTTAGCTTTTTCCTGTTAATCCTAGCATGATAAAGAAGATTCAAAGAGAGTGAGATGCCAGCTCCTTTCATTCAGTCAGTAGCTTCAAACATTTCTGGTATATGAAAAACATGTTTTTCAATGGCAAAAATCAATGAATATTGTAAATGCACAAACAGTAATATCTCCACATTGCACGGTGCAATTCTGAAATTTTTAGCTTTTTCCTGTTAATCCTAGCATGATAAAGAAGATTCAAAGAGTGAGATGCCAGCTCCTTTCATTCAGTCAGTAGCTTCAAACATTTCTGGTATATGAAAAACATGTTTTTCAATGGCAAAAATCAATGAATATTGTAAATGCACAAACAGTAATATCTCCACATTGCAAGGTGCAATTCTGAAATTTTTTGCTTTTTCCTGCTAATCCTAGCATGATAAAGAAGATTCAAAGAGAGTGAGATGCCAGCTCCTTTCATTCAGTCAGTAGCTTCAAACATTTCTGGTATATGAAAAACATGTTTTTCAATGGCAAAAATCAATGAATGTTGTAAATGCACAAACAGTAATATCTCCACATTGCACGGTGCAATTCTGAAATTTTTAGCTTTTTCCTGTTAATCCTAGCATGATAAAGAAGATTCAAAGAGAGTGAGATGCCAGCTCCTTTCATTCAGTCAGTAGCTTCAAACATTTCTGGTATATGAAAAACATGTTTTTCAATGGCAAAAATCAATGAATATTGTAAATGCACAAACAGTAATATCTCCACATTGCAAGGTGCAATTCTGAAATTTTTTGCTTTTTCCTGCTAATGCTAGCATGATAAAGAAGATTCAAAGAGAGTGAGATGCCAGCTCCATTCATTCAGTCAGTAGCTTCAAACATTTCTGGTATATGAAAAACATGTTTTTCAATGGCAAAAATCAATGAATATTGTAAATGCACAAACAGTAATATCTCCACATTGCACGGTGCAATTCTGAAATTTTTAGCTTTTTCCTGTTAATCCTAGCATGATAAAGAAGATTCAAAGAGAGTGAGATGCCAGCTCCTTTCATTCAGTCAGTAGCTTCAAACATTTCTGGTATATGAAAAACGTTTTTCAATGGCAAAAATCAATGAATATTGTAAATGCACAAACAGTAATATCTCCACATTGCAAGGTGCAATTCTGAAATTTTTTGCTTTTTCCTGCTAATCCTAGCATGATAAAGAAGATTCAAAGAGAGTGAGATGCCAGCTCCTTTCATTCAGTCAGTAGCTTCAAACATTTCTGGTATATGAAAAATATGTTTTTCAATGGCAAAAATCAATGAATATTGTAAATGCACAAACAGTAATATCTCCACATTGCACGGTGCAATTCTGAAATTTTTAGCTTTTTCTTGTTAATCCTAGCATGATAAAGAAGATTCAAAGAGAGTGAGATGCCAGCTCCTTTCATTCAGTCAGTAGCTTCAAACATTTCTGGTATATGAAAAACGTTTTTCAATGGCAAAAATCAATGAATATTGTAAATGCACAAACAGTAATATCTCCACATTGCAAGGTGCAATTCTGAAATTTTTTGCTTTTTCCTGCTAATCCTAGCATGATAAAGAAGATTCAAAGAGAGTGAGATGCCAGCTCCTTTCATTCAGTCAGTAGCTTCAAACATTTCTGGTATATGAAAAACATGTTTTTCAATGGCAAAAATCAATGAATATTGTAAATGCACAAACAGTAATATCTCCACATTGCACGGTGCAATTCTGAAATTTTTAGCTTTTTCTTGTTAATCCTAGCATGATAAAGAAGATTCAAAGAGAGTGAGATGCCAGCTCCTTTCATTCAGTCAGTAGCTTCAAACATTTCTGGTATATGAAAAACATGTTTTTCAATGGCAAAAATCAATGAATATTGTAAATGCACAAACAGTAATATCTCCACATTGCAAGGTGCAATTCTGAAATTTTTTGCTTTTTCCTGCTAATCCTAGCATGATAAAGAAGATTCAAAGAGAGTGAGATGCCAGCTCCTTTCATTCAGTCAGTAGCTTCAAACATTTCTGGTATATGAAAAACATGTTTTTCAATGGCAAAAATCAATGAATATTGTAAATGCACAAACAGTAATATCTCCACATTGCATGGTGCAATTCTGAAATTTTTAGCTTTTTCCTGTTAATCCTAGCATGATAAAGAAGATTCAAATAGAGTGAGATGCCAGCTCCTTTCATTCAGTCAGTAGCTTCAAACATTTCTGGTATATGAAAAACATGTTTTTCAATGGCAAAAATCAATGAATATTGTAAATGCACAAACAGTAATATCTCCACATTGCAAGGTGCAATTCTGAAATTTTTTGCTTTTTCCTGTTAATCCTAGCATGATAAAGAAGATTCAAAGAGAGTGAGATGCCAGCTCCTTTCATTCAGTCAGTAGCTTCAAACATTTCTGGTATATGAAAAACATGTTTTTCAATGGCAAAAATCAATGAATATTGTAAATGCACAAACAGTAATATCTCCACATTGCAAGGTGCAATTCTGAAATTTTTTGCTTTTTCCTGCTAATCCTAGCATGATAAAGAAGATTCAAAGAGAGTGAGATGCCAGCTCCTTTCATTCAGTCAGTAGCTTCAAACATTTCTGGTATATGAAAAACATGTTTTTCAATGGCAAAAATCAATGAATATTGTAAATGCACAAACAGTAATATCTCCACATTGCACGGTGCAATTCTGAAATTTTTAGCTTTTTCCTGTTAATCCTAGCATGATAAAGAAGATTCAAAGAGAGTGAGATGCCAGCTCCTTTCATTCAGTCAGTAGCTTCAAACATTTCTGGTATATGAAAAACATGTTTTTCAATGGCAAAAATCAATGAATATTGTAAATGCACAAACAGTAATATCTCCACATTGCAAGGTGCAATTCTGAAATTTTTTGCTTTTTCCTGCTAATCCTAGCATGATAAAGAAGATTCAAAGAGAGTGAGATGCCAGCTCCTTTCATTCAGTCAGTAGCTTCAAACATTTCTGGTATATGAAAAACATGTTTTTCAATGGCAAAAATCAATGAATATTGTAAATGCACAAACAGTAATATCTCCACATTGCAAAGTGCAATTCTGAAATTTTTTGCTTTTTCCTGTTAATCCTAGCATGATAAAGAAGATTCAAAGAGAGTGAGATGCCAGCTCCTTTCATTCAGTCAGTAGCTTCAAACATTTCTGGTATATGAAAAACGTTTTTCAATGGCAAAAATCAATGAATATTGTAAATGCACAAACTAATATCTCCACATTGCAAGGTGCAATTCTGAAATTTTTTGCTTTTTCCTGCTAATCCTAGCATGATAAAGAAGATTCAAAGAGAGTGAGATGCCAGCTCCTTTCATTCAGTCAGTAGCTTCAAACATTTCTGGTATATGAAAAACATGTTTTTCAATGGCAAAAATCAATGAATATTGTAAATGCACAAACAGTAATATCTCCACATTGCACGGTGCAATTCTGAAATTTTTAGCTTTTTCTTGTTAATCCTAGCATGATAAAGAAGATTCAAAGAGAGTGAGATGCCAGCTCCTTTCATTCAGTCAGTAGCTTCAAACATTTCTGGTATATGAAAAACGTTTTTCAATGGCAAAAATCAATGAATATTGTAAATGCACAAACAGTAATATCTCCACATTGCAAGGTGCAATTCTGAAATTTTTTGCTTTTTCCTGCTAATCCTAGCATGATAAAGAAGATTCAAAGAGAGTGAGATGCCAGCTCCTTTCATTCAGTCAGTAGCTTCAAACATTTCTGGTATATGAAAAACATGTTTTTCAATGGCAAAAATCAATGAATATTGTAAATGCACAAACAGTAATATCTCCACATTGCACGGTGCAATTCTGAAATTTTTAGCTTTTTCTTGTTAATCCTAGCATGATAAAGAAGATTCAAAGAGAGTGAGATGCCAGCTCCTTTCATTCAGTCAGTAGCTTCAAACATTTCTGGTATATGAAAAACATGTTTTTCAATGGCAAAAATCAATGAATATTGTAAATGCACAAACAGTAATATCTCCACATTGCAAGGTGCAATTCTGAAATTTTTTGCTTTTTCCTGCTAATCCTAGCATGATAAAGAAGATTCAAAGAGAGTGAGATGCCAGCTCCTTTCATTCAGTCAGTAGCTTCAAACATTTCTGGTATATGAAAAACATGTTTTTCAATGGCAAAAATCAATGAATATTGTAAATGCACAAACAGTAATATCTCCACATTGCACGGTGCAATTCTGAAATTTTTAGCTTTTTCCTGTTAATCCTAGCATGATAAAGAAGATTCAAAGAGAGTGAGATGCCAGCTCCTTTCATTCAGTCAGTAGCTTCAAACATTTCTGGTATATGAAAAACATGTTTTTCAATGGCAAAAATCAATGAATATTGTAAATGCACAAACAGTAATATCTCCACATTGCAAGGTGCAATTCTGAAATTTTTTGCTTTTTCCTGTTAATCCTAGCATGATAAAGAAGATTCAAAGAGAGTGAGATGCCAGCTCCTTTCATTCAGTCAGTAGCTTCAAACATTTCTGGTATATGAAAAACATGTTTTTCAATGGCAAAAATCAATGAATATTGTAAATGCACAAACAGTAATATCTCCACATTGCAAGGTGCAATTCTGAAATTTTTTGCTTTTTCCTGCTAATCCTAGCATGATAAAGAAGATTCAAAGAGAGTGAGATGCCAGCTCCTTTCATTCAGTCAGTAGCTTCAAACATTTCTGGTATATGAAAAACATGTTTTTCAATGGCAAAAATCAATGAATATTGTAAATGCACAAACAGTAATATCTCCACATTGCACGGTGCAATTCTGAAATTTTTAGCTTTTTCTTGTTAATCCTAGCATGATAAAGAAGATTCAAAGAGAGTGAGATGCCAGCTCCTTTCATTCAGTCAGTAGCTTCAAACATTTCTGGTATATGAAAAACATGTTTTTCAATGGCAAAAATCAATGAATATTGTAAATGCACAAACAGTAATATCTCCACATTGCAAGGTGTAATTCTGAAATTTTTTGCTTTTTCCTGCTAATCCTAGCATGATAAAGAAGATTCAAAGAGAGTGAGATGCCTGCTCCTTTCATTCAGTCAGTAGCTTCAAACATTTCTGGTATATGAAAAACATGTTTTTCAATGGCAAAAATCAATGAATATTGTAAATGCACAAACAGTAATATCTCCACATTGCACGGTGCAATTCTGAAATTTTTAGCTTTTTCCTGTTAATCCTAGCATGATAAAGAAGATTCAAAGAGAGTGAGATGCCAGCTCCTTTCATTCAGTCAGTAGCTTCAAACATTTCTGGTATATGAAAAACATGTTTTTCAATGGCAAAAATCAATGAATATTGTAAATGCACAAACAGTAATATCTCCACATTGCAAGGTGCAATTCTGAAATTTTTTGCTTTTTCCTGCTAATCCTAGCATGATAAAGAAGATTCAAAGAGAGTGAGATGCCAGCTCCTTTCATTCAGTCAGTAGCTTCAAACATTTCTGGTATATGAAAAACATGTTTTTCAATGGCAAAAATCAATGAATATTGTAAATGCACAAACAGTAATATCTCCACATTGCACGGTGCAATTCTGAAATTTTTAGCTTTTTCCTGTTAATCCTAGCATGATAAAGAAGATTCAAAGAGAGTGAGATGCCAGCTCCTTTCATTCAGTCAGTAGCTTCAAACATTTCTGGTATATGAAAAACATGTTTTTCAATGGCAAAAATCAATGAATATTGTAAATGCACAAACAGTAATATCTCCACATTGCAAGGTGCAATTCTGAAATTTTTTGCTTTTTCCTGTTAATCCTAGCATGATAAAGAAGATTCAAAGAGAGTGAGATGCCAGCTCCTTTCATTCAGTCAGTAGCTTCAAACATTTCTGGTATATGAAAAACATGTTTTTCAATGGCAAAAATCAATGAATATTGTAAATGCACAAACAGTAATATCTCCACATTGCAAGGTGCAATTCTGAAATTTTTTGCTTTTTCCTGCTAATCCTAGCATGATAAAGAAGATTCAAAGAGAGTGAGATGCCAGCTCCTTACATTCAGTCAGTAGCTTCAAACATTTCTGGTATATGAAAAACATGTTTTTCAATGGCAAAAATCAATGAATATTGTAAATGCACAAACAGTAATATCTCCACATTGCACGGTGCAATTCTGAAATTTTTAGCTTTTTCCTGTTAATCCTAGCATGATAAAGAAGATTCAGAGAGTGAGATGCCAGCTCCTTTCATTCAGTCAGTAGCTTCAAACATTTCTGGTATATGAAAAACGTTTTTCAATGGCAAAAATCAATGAATATTGTAAATGCACAAACAGTAATATCTCCACATTGCAAGGTGCAATTCTGAAATTTTTTGCTTTTTCCTGCTAATCCTAGCATGATAAAGAAGATTCAAAGAGAGTGAGATGCCAGCTCCTTTCATTCAGTCAGTAGCTTCAAACATTTCTGGTATATGAAAAACATGTTTTTCAATGGCAAAAATCAATGAATATTGTAAATGCACAAACAGTAATATCTCCACATTGCAAGGTGCAATTCTGAAATTTTTTGCTTTTTCCTGCTAATCCTAGCATGATAAAGAAGATTCAAAGAGAGTGAGATGCCAGCTCCTTTCATTCAGTCAGTAGCTTCAAACATTTCTGGTATATGAAAAACATGTTTTTCAATGGCAAAAATCAATGAATATTGTAAATGCACAAACAGTAATATCTCCACATTGCACGGTGCAATTCTGAAATTTTTAGCTTTTTCCTGTTAATCCTAGCATGATAAAGAAGATTCAAAGAGAGTGAGATGCCAGCTCCTTTCATTCAGTCAGTAGCTTCAAACATTTCTGGTATATGAAAAACATGTTTTTCAATGGCAAAAATCAATGAATATTGTAAATGCACAAACAGTAATATCTCCACATTGCAAGGTGCAATTCTGAAATTTTTTGCTTTTTCCTGCTAATCCTAGCATGATAAAGAAGATTCAAAGAGAGTGAGATGCCAGCTCCTTTCATTCAGTCAGTAGCTTCAAACATTTCTGGTATATGAAAAACATGTTTTTCAATGGCAAAAATCAATGAATATTGTAAATGCACAAACAGTAATATCTCCACATTGCAAAGTGCAATTCTGAAATTTTTTGCTTTTTCCTGTTAATCCTAGCATGATAAAGAAGATTCAAAGAGAGTGAGATGCCAGCTCCTTTCATTCAGTCAGTAGCTTCAAACATTTCTGGTATATGAAAAACATGTTTTTCAATGGCAAAAATCAATGAATATTGTAAATGCACAAACAGTAATATCTCCACATTGCAAGGTGCAATTCTGAAATTTTTTGCTTTTTCCTGCTAATCCTAGCATGATAAAGAAGATTCAAAGAGAGTGAGATGCCAGCTCCTTTCATTCAGTCAGTAGCTTCAAACATTTCTGGTATATGAAAAACATGTTTTTCAATGGCAAAAATCAATGAATATTGTAAATGCACAAACAGTAATATCTCCACATTGCACGGTGCAATTCTGAAATTTTTAGCTTTTTCCTGTTAATCCTAGCATGATAAAGAAGATTCAAAGAGAGTGAGATGCCAGCTCCTTTCATTCAGTCAGTAGCTTCAAACATTTCTGGTATATGAAAAACATGTTTTTCAATGGCAAAAATCAATGAATATTGTAAATGCACAAACAGTAATATCTCCACATTGCAAGGTGCAATTCTGAAATTTTTTGCTTTTTCCTGTTAATCCTAGCATGATAAAGAAGATTCAAAGAGAGTGAGATGCCAGCTCCTTTCATTCAGTCAGTAGCTTCAAACATTTCTGGTATATGAAAAACATGTTTTTCAATGGCAAAAATCAATGAATATTGTAAATGCACAAACAGTAATATCTCCACATTGCAAGGTGCAATTCTGAAATTTTTTGCTTTTTCCTGCTAATCCTAGCATGATAAAGAAGATTCAAAGAGAGTGAGATGCCAGCTCCTTACATTCAGTCAGTAGCTTCAAACATTTCTGGTATATGAAAAACATGTTTTTCAATGGCAAAAATCAATGAATATTGTAAATGCACAAACAGTAATATCTCCACATTGCACGGTGCAATTCTGAAATTTTTAGCTTTTTCCTGTTAATCCTAGCATGATAAAGAAGATTCAGAGAGTGAGATGCCAGCTCCTTTCATTCAGTCAGTAGCTTCAAACATTTCTGGTATATGAAAAACGTTTTTCAATGGCAAAAATCAATGAATATTGTAAATGCACAAACAGTAATATCTCCACATTGCAAGGTGCAATTCTGAAATTTTTTGCTTTTTCCTGCTAATCCTAGCATGATAAAGAAGATTCAAAGAGAGTGAGATGCCAGCTCCTTTCATTCAGTCAGTAGCTTCAAACATTTCTGGTATATGAAAAACATGTTTTTCAATGGCAAAAATCAATGAATATTGTAAATGCACAAACAGTAATATCTCCACATTGCAAGGTGCAATTCTGAAATTTTTTGCTTTTTCCTGCTAATCCTAGCATGATAAAGAAGATTCAAAGAGAGTGAGATGCCAGCTCCTTTCATTCAGTCAGTAGCTTCAAACATTTCTGGTATATGAAAAACATGTTTTTCAATGGCAAAAATCAATGAATATTGTAAATGCACAAACAGTAATATCTCCACATTGCACGGTGCAATTCTGAAATTTTTAGCTTTTTCCTGTTAATCCTAGCATGATAAAGAAGATTCAAAGAGAGTGAGATGCCAGCTCCTTTCATTCAGTCAGTAGCTTCAAACATTTCTGGTATATGAAAAACATGTTTTTCAATGGCAAAAATCAATGAATATTGTAAATGCACAAACAGTAATATCTCCACATTGCAAGGTGCAATTCTGAAATTTTTTGCTTTTTCCTGCTAATCCTAGCATGATAAAGAAGATTCAAAGAGAGTGAGATGCCAGCTCCTTTCATTCAGTCAGTAGCTTCAAACATTTCTGGTATATGAAAAACATGTTTTTCAATGGCAAAAATCAATGAATATTGTAAATGCACAAACAGTAATATCTCCACATTGCAAAGTGCAATTCTGAAATTTTTTGCTTTTTCCTGTTAATCCTAGCATGATAAAGAAGATTCAAAGAGAGTGAGATGCCAGCTCCTTTCATTCAGTCAGTAGCTTCAAACATTTCTGGTATATGAAAAACGTTTTTCAATGGCAAAAATCAATGAATATTGTAAATGCACAAACTAATATCTCCACATTGCAAGGTGCAATTCTGAAATTTTTTGCTTTTTCCTGCTAATCCTAGCATGATAAAGAAGATTCAAAGAGAGTGAGATGCCAGCTCCTTTCATTCAGTCAGTAGCTTCAAACATTTCTGGTATATGAAAAACATGTTTTTCAATGGCAAAAATCAATGAATATTGTAAATGCACAAACAGTAATATCTCCACATTGCACGGTGCAATTCTGAAATTTTTAGCTTTTTCTTGTTAATCCTAGCATGATAAAGAAGATTCAAAGAGAGTGAGATGCCAGCTCCTTTCATTCAGTCAGTAGCTTCAAACATTTCTGGTATATGAAAAACGTTTTTCAATGGCAAAAATCAATGAATATTGTAAATGCACAAACAGTAATATCTCCACATTGCAAGGTGCAATTCTGAAATTTTTTGCTTTTTCCTGCTAATCCTAGCATGATAAAGAAGATTCAAAGAGAGTGAGATGCCAGCTCCTTTCATTCAGTCAGTAGCTTCAAACATTTCTGGTATATGAAAAACATGTTTTTCAATGGCAAAAATCAATGAATATTGTAAATGCACAAACAGTAATATCTCCACATTGCACGGTGCAATTCTGAAATTTTTAGCTTTTTCTTGTTAATCCTAGCATGATAAAGAAGATTCAAAGAGAGTGAGATGCCAGCTCCTTTCATTCAGTCAGTAGCTTCAAACATTTCTGGTATATGAAAAACATGTTTTTCAATGGCAAAAATCAATGAATATTGTAAATGCACAAACAGTAATATCTCCACATTGCAAGGTGCAATTCTGAAATTTTTTGCTTTTTCCTGCTAATCCTAGCATGATAAAGAAGATTCAAAGAGAGTGAGATGCCAGCTCCTTTCATTCAGTCAGTAGCTTCAAACATTTCTGGTATATGAAAAACATGTTTTTCAATGGCAAAAATCAATGAATATTGTAAATGCACAAACAGTAATATCTCCACATTGCACGGTGCAATTCTGAAATTTTTAGCTTTTTCCTGTTAATCCTAGCATGATAAAGAAGATTCAAAGAGAGTGAGATGCCAGCTCCTTTCATTCAGTCAGTAGCTTCAAACATTTCTGGTATATGAAAAACATGTTTTTCAATGGCAAAAATCAATGAATATTGTAAATGCACAAACAGTAATATCTCCACATTGCAAGGTGCAATTCTGAAATTTTTTGCTTTTTCCTGTTAATCCTAGCATGATAAAGAAGATTCAAAGAGAGTGAGATGCCAGCTCCTTTCATTCAGTCAGTAGCTTCAAACATTTCTGGTATATGAAAAACATGTTTTTCAATGGCAAAAATCAATGAATATTGTAAATGCACAAACAGTAATATCTCCACATTGCAAGGTGCAATTCTGAAATTTTTTGCTTTTTCCTGCTAATCCTAGCATGATAAAGAAGATTCAAAGAGAGTGAGATGCCAGCTCCTTTCATTCAGTCAGTAGCTTCAAACATTTCTGGTATATGAAAAACATGTTTTTCAATGGCAAAAATCAATGAATATTGTAAATGCACAAACAGTAATATCTCCACATTGCACGGTGCAATTCTGAAATTTTTAGCTTTTTCTTGTTAATCCTAGCATGATAAAGAAGATTCAAAGAGAGTGAGATGCCAGCTCCTTTCATTCAGTCAGTAGCTTCAAACATTTCTGGTATATGAAAAACATGTTTTTCAATGGCAAAAATCAATGAATATTGTAAATGCACAAACAGTAATATCTCCACATTGCAAGGTGTAATTCTGAAATTTTTTGCTTTTTCCTGCTAATCCTAGCATGATAAAGAAGATTCAAAGAGAGTGAGATGCCTGCTCCTTTCATTCAGTCAGTAGCTTCAAACATTTCTGGTATATGAAAAACATGTTTTTCAATGGCAAAAATCAATGAATATTGTAAATGCACAAACAGTAATATCTCCACATTGCACGGTGCAATTCTGAAATTTTTAGCTTTTTCCTGTTAATCCTAGCATGATAAAGAAGATTCAAAGAGAGTGAGATGCCAGCTCCTTTCATTCAGTCAGTAGCTTCAAACATTTCTGGTATATGAAAAACATGTTTTTCAATGGCAAAAATCAATGAATATTGTAAATGCACAAACAGTAATATCTCCACATTGCAAGGTGCAATTCTGAAATTTTTTGCTTTTTCCTGCTAATCCTAGCATGATAAAGAAGATTCAAAGAGAGTGAGATGCCAGCTCCTTTCATTCAGTCAGTAGCTTCAAACATTTCTGGTATATGAAAAACATGTTTTTCAATGGCAAAAATCAATGAATATTGTAAATGCACAAACAGTAATATCTCCACATTGCACGGTGCAATTCTGAAATTTTTAGCTTTTTCCTGTTAATCCTAGCATGATAAAGAAGATTCAAAGAGAGTGAGATGCCAGCTCCTTTCATTCAGTCAGTAGCTTCAAACATTTCTGGTATATGAAAAACATGTTTTTCAATGGCAAAAATCAATGAATATTGTAAATGCACAAACAGTAATATCTCCACATTGCAAGGTGCAATTCTGAAATTTTTTGCTTTTTCCTGTTAATCCTAGCATGATAAAGAAGATTCAAAGAGAGTGAGATGCCAGCTCCTTTCATTCAGTCAGTAGCTTCAAACATTTCTGGTATATGAAAAACATGTTTTTCAATGGCAAAAATCAATGAATATTGTAAATGCACAAACAGTAATATCTCCACATTGCAAGGTGCAATTCTGAAATTTTTTGCTTTTTCCTGCTAATCCTAGCATGATAAAGAAGATTCAAAGAGAGTGAGATGCCAGCTCCTTACATTCAGTCAGTAGCTTCAAACATTTCTGGTATATGAAAAACATGTTTTTCAATGGCAAAAATCAATGAATATTGTAAATGCACAAACAGTAATATCTCCACATTGCACGGTGCAATTCTGAAATTTTTAGCTTTTTCCTGTTAATCCTAGCATGATAAAGAAGATTCAGAGAGTGAGATGCCAGCTCCTTTCATTCAGTCAGTAGCTTCAAACATTTCTGGTATATGAAAAACGTTTTTCAATGGCAAAAATCAATGAATATTGTAAATGCACAAACAGTAATATCTCCACATTGCAAGGTGCAATTCTGAAATTTTTTGCTTTTTCCTGCTAATCCTAGCATGATAAAGAAGATTCAAAGAGAGTGAGATGCCAGCTCCTTTCATTCAGTCAGTAGCTTCAAACATTTCTGGTATATGAAAAACATGTTTTTCAATGGCAAAAATCAATGAATATTGTAAATGCACAAACAGTAATATCTCCACATTGCAAGGTGCAATTCTGAAATTTTTTGCTTTTTCCTGCTAATCCTAGCATGATAAAGAAGATTCAAAGAGAGTGAGATGCCAGCTCCTTTCATTCAGTCAGTAGCTTCAAACATTTCTGGTATATGAAAAACATGTTTTTCAATGGCAAAAATCAATGAATATTGTAAATGCACAAACAGTAATATCTCCACATTGCACGGTGCAATTCTGAAATTTTTAGCTTTTTCCTGTTAATCCTAGCATGATAAAGAAGATTCAAATAGAGTGAGATGCCAGCTCCTTTCATTCAGTCAGTAGCTTCAAACATTTCTGGTATATGAAAAACATGTTTTTCAATGGCAAAAATCAATGAATATTGTAAATGCACAAACAGTAATATCTCCACATTGCAAGGTGCAATTCTGAAATTTTTTGCTTTTTCCTGTTAATCCTAGCATGATAAAGAAGATTCAAAGAGAGTGAGATGCCAGCTCCTTTCATTCAGTCAGTAGCTTCAAACATTTCTGGTATATGAAAAACATGTTTTTCAATGGCAAAAATCAATGAATATTGTAAATGCACAAACAGTAATATCTCCACATTGCAAGGTGCAATTCTGAAATTTTTTGCTTTTTCCTGCTAATCCTAGCATGATAAAGAAGATTCAAAGAGAGTGAGATGCCAGCTCCTTTCATTCAGTCAGTAGCTTCAAACATTTCTGGTATATGAAAAACATGTTTTTCAATGGCAAAAATCAATGAATATTGTAAATGCACAAACAGTAATATCTCCACATTGCACGGTGCAATTCTGAAATTTTTAGCTTTTTCTTGTTAATCCTAGCATGATAAAGAAGATTCAAAGAGAGTGAGATGCCAGCTCCTTTCATTCAGTCAGTAGCTTCAAACATTTCTGGTATATGAAAAACATGTTTTTCAATGGCAAAAATCAATGAATATTGTAAATGCACAAACAGTAATATCTCCACATTGCAAGGTGTAATTCTGAAATTTTTTGCTTTTTCCTGCTAATCCTAGCATGATAAAGAAGATTCAAAGAGAGTGAGATGCCAGCTCCTTTCATTCAGTCAGTAGCTTCAAACATTTCTGGTATATGAAAAACATGTTTTTCAATGGCAAAAATCAATGAATATTGTAAATGCACAAACAGTAATATCTCCACATTGCACGGTGCAATTCTGAAATTTTTAGCTTTTTCCTGTTAATCCTAGCATGATAAAGAAGATTCAAAGAGAGTGAGATGCCAGCTCCTTTCATTCAGTCAGTAGCTTCAAACATTTCTGGTATATGAAAAACATGTTTTTCAATGGCAAAAATCAATGAATATTGTAAATGCACAAACAGTAATATCTCCACATTGCAAGGTGCAATTCTGAAATTTTTTGCTTTTTCCTGCTAATCCTAGCATGATAAAGAAGATTCAAAGAGAGTGAGATGCCAGCTCCTTTCATTCAGTCAGTAGCTTCAAACATTTCTGGTATATGAAAAACATGTTTTTCAATGGCAAAAATCAATGAATATTGTAAATGCACAAACAGTAATATCTCCACATTGCACGGTGCAATTCTGAAATTTTTAGCTTTTTCCTGTTAATCCTAGCATGATAAAGAAGATTCAAAGAGAGTGAGATGCCAGCTCCTTTCATTCAGTCAGTAGCTTCAAACATTTCTGGTATATGAAAAACATGTTTTTCAGTGGCAAAAATCAATGAATATTGTAAATGCACAAACAGTAATATCTCCACATTGCAAGGTGCAATTCTGAAATTTTTTGCTTTTTCCTGCTAATCCTAGCATGATAAAGAAGATTCAAAGAGAGTGAGATGCCAGCTCCTTTCATTCAGTCAGTAGCTTCAAACATTTCTGGTATATGAAAAACATGTTTTTCAATGGCAAAAATCAATGAATATTGTAAATGCACAAACAGTAATATCTCCACATTGCAAAGTGCAATTCTGAAATTTTTTGCTTTTTCCTGTTAATCCTAGCATGATAAAGAAGATTCAAAGAGAGTGAGATGCCAGCTCCTTTCATTCAGTCAGTAGCTTCAAACATTTCTGGTATATGAAAAACGTTTTTCAATGGCAAAAATCAATGAATATTGTAAATGCACAAACAGTAATATCTCCACATTGCAAGGTGCAATTCTGAAATTTTTTGCTTTTTCCTGCTAATCCTAGCATGATAAAGAAGATTCAAAGAGAGTGAGATGCCAGCTCCTTTCATTCAGTCAGTAGCTTCAAACATTTCTGGTATATGAAAAACATGTTTTTCAATGGCAAAAATCAATGAATATTGTAAATGCACAAACAGTAATATCTCCACATTGCAAAGTGCAATTCTGAAATTTTTTGATTTTTCCTGTTAATCCTAGCATGATAAAGAAGATTCAAAGAGAGTGAGATGCCAGCTCCTTTCATTCAGTCAGTAGCTTCAAACATTTCTGGTATATGAAAAACGTTTTTCAATGGCAAAAATCAATGAATATTGTAAATGCACAAACAGTAATATCTCCACATTGCAAGGTGCAATTCTGAAATTTTTTGCTTTTTCCTGCTAATCCTAGCATGATAAAGAAGATTCAAAGAGAGTGAGATGCCAGCTCCTTTCATTCAGTCAGTAGCTTCAAACATTTCTGGTATATGAAAAACATGTTTTTCAATGGCAAAAATCAATGAATATTGTAAATGCACAAACAGTAATATCTCCACATTGCACGGTGCAATTCTGAAATTTTTAGCTTTTTCTTGTTAATCCTAGCATGATAAAGAAGATTCAAAGAGAGTGAGATGCCAGCTCCTTTCATTCAGTCAGTAGCTTCAAACATTTCTGGTATATGAAAAACGTTTTTCAATGGCAAAAATCAATGAATATTGTAAATGCACAAACAGTAATATCTCCACATTGCAAGGTGCAATTCTGAAATTTTTTGCTTTTTCCTGCTAATCCTAGCATGATAAAGAAGATTCAAAGAGAGTGAGATGCCAGCTCCTTTCATTCAGTCAGTAGCTTCAAACATTTCTGGTATATGAAAAACATGTTTTTCAATGGCAAAAATCAATGAATATTGTAAATGCACAAACAGTAATATCTCCACATTGCACGGTGCAATTCTGAAATTTTTAGCTTTTTCTTGTTAATCCTAGCATGATAAAGAAGATTCAAAGAGAGTGAGATGCCAGCTCCTTTCATTCAGTCAGTAGCTTCAAACATTTCTGGTATATGAAAAACATGTTTTTCAATGGCAAAAATCAATGAATATTGTAAATGCACAAACAGTAATATCTCCACATTGCAAGGTGCAATTCTGAAATTTTTTGCTTTTTCCTGCTAATCCTAGCATGATAAAGAAGATTCAAAGAGAGTGAGATGCCAGCTCCTTTCATTCAGTCAGTAGCTTCAAACATTTCTGGTATATGAAAAACATGTTTTTCAATGGCAAAAATCAATGAATATTGTAAATGCACAAACAGTAATATCTCCACATTGCACGGTGCAATTCTGAAATTTTTAGCTTTTTCCTGTTAATCCTAGCATGATAAAGAAGATTCAAAGAGAGTGAGATGCCAGCTCCTTTCATTCAGTCAGTAGCTTCAAACATTTCTGGTATATGAAAAACATGTTTTTCAATGGCAAAAATCAATGAATATTGTAAATGCACAAACAGTAATATCTCCACATTGCAAGGTGCAATTCTGAAATTTTTTGCTTTTTCCTGTTAATCCTAGCATGATAAAGAAGATTCAAAGAGAGTGAGATGCCAGCTCCTTTCATTCAGTCAGTAGCTTCAAACATTTCTGGTATATGAAAAACATGTTTTTCAATGGCAAAAATCAATGAATATTGTAAATGCACAAACAGTAATATCTCCACATTGCAAGGTGCAATTCTGAAATTTTTTGCTTTTTCCTGCTAATCCTAGCATGATAAAGAAGATTCAAAGAGAGTGAGATGCCAGCTCCTTTCATTCAGTCAGTAGCTTCAAACATTTCTGGTATATGAAAAACATGTTTTTCAATGGCAAAAATCAATGAATATTGTAAATGCACAAACAGTAATATCTCCACATTGCACGGTGCAATTCTGAAATTTTTAGCTTTTTCTTGTTAATCCTAGCATGATAAAGAAGATTCAAAGAGAGTGAGATGCCAGCTCCTTTCATTCAGTCAGTAGCTTCAAACATTTCTGGTATATGAAAAACATGTTTTTCAATGGCAAAAATCAATGAATATTGTAAATGCACAAACAGTAATATCTCCACATTGCAAGGTGTAATTCTGAAATTTTTTGCTTTTTCCTGCTAATCCTAGCATGATAAAGAAGATTCAAAGAGAGTGAGATGCCAGCTCCTTTCATTCAGTCAGTAGCTTCAAACATTTCTGGTATATGAAAAACATGTTTTTCAATGGCAAAAATCAATGAATATTGTAAATGCACAAACAGTAATATCTCCACATTGCACGGTGCAATTCTGAAATTTTTAGCTTTTTCCTGTTAATCCTAGCATGATAAAGAAGATTCAAAGAGAGTGAGATGCCAGCTCCTTTCATTCAGTCAGTAGCTTCAAACATTTCTGGTATATGAAAAACATGTTTTTCAATGGCAAAAATCAATGAATATTGTAAATGCACAAACAGTAATATCTCCACATTGCAAGGTGCAATTCTGAAATTTTTTGCTTTTTCCTGCTAATCCTAGCATGATAAAGAAGATTCAAAGAGAGTGAGATGCCAGCTCCTTTCATTCAGTCAGTAGCTTCAAACATTTCTGGTATATGAAAAACATGTTTTTCAATGGCAAAAATCAATGAATATTGTAAATGCACAAACAGTAATATCTCCACATTGCACGGTGCAATTCTGAAATTTTTAGCTTTTTCCTGTTAATCCTAGCATGATAAAGAAGATTCAAAGAGAGTGAGATGCCAGCTCCTTTCATTCAGTCAGTAGCTTCAAACATTTCTGGTATATGAAAAACATGTTTTTCAATGGCAAAAATCAATGAATATTGTAAATGCACAAACAGTAATATCTCCACATTGCAAGGTGCAATTCTGAAATTTTTTGCTTTTTCCTGTTAATCCTAGCATGATAAAGAAGATTCAAAGAGAGTGAGATGCCAGCTCCTTTCATTCAGTCAGTAGCTTCAAACATTTCTGGTATATGAAAAACATGTTTTTCAATGGCAAAAATCAATGAATATTGTAAATGCACAAACAGTAATATCTCCACATTGCAAGGTGCAATTCTGAAATTTTTTGCTTTTTCCTGCTAATCCTAGCATGATAAAGAAGATTCAAAGAGAGTGAGATGCCAGCTCCTTACATTCAGTCAGTAGCTTCAAACATTTCTGGTATATGAAAAACATGTTTTTCAATGGCAAAAATCAATGAATATTGTAAATGCACAAACAGTAATATCTCCACATTGCACGGTGCAATTCTGAAATTTTTAGCTTTTTCCTGTTAATCCTAGCATGATAAAGAAGATTCAGAGAGTGAGATGCCAGCTCCTTTCATTCAGTAAGTAGCTTCAAACATTTCTGGTATATGAAAAACGTTTTTCAATGGCAAAAATCAATGAATATTGTAAATGCACAAACAGTAATATCTCCACATTGCAAGGTGCAATTCTGAAATTTTTTGCTTTTTCCTGCTAATCCTAGCATGATAAAGAAGATTCAAAGAGAGTGAGATGCCAGCTCCTTTCATTCAGTCAGTAGCTTCAAACATTTCTGGTATATGAAAAACATGTTTTTCAATGGCAAAAATCAATGAATATTGTAAATGCACAAACAGTAATATCTCCACATTGCACGGTGCAATTCTGAAATTTTTAGCTTTTTCCTGTTAATCCTAGCATGATAAAGAAGATTCAAAGAGAGTGAGATGCCAGCTCCTTTCATTCAGTCAGTAGCTTCAAACATTTCTGGTATATGAAAAACATGTTTTTCAATGGCAAAAATCAATGAATATTGTAAATGCACAAACAGTAATATCTCCACATTGCAAGGTGCAATTCTGAAATTTTTTGCTTTTTCCTGCTAATCCTAGCATGATAAAGAAGATTCAAAGAGAGTGAGATGCCAGCTCCTTTCATTCAGTCAGTAGCTTCAAACATTTCTGGTATATGAAAAACATGTTTTTCAATGGCAAAAATCAATGAATATTGTAAATGCACAAACAGTAATATCTCCACATTGCAAGGTGCAATTCTGAAATTTTTTGCTTTTTCCTGTTAATCCTAGCATGATAAAGAAGATTCAAAGAGAGTGAGATGCCAGCTCCTTTCATTCAGTCAGTAGCTTCAAACATTTCTGGTATATGAAAAACATGTTTTTCAATGGCAAAAATCAATGAATATTGTAAATGCACAAACAGTAATATCTCCACATTGCAAGGTGCAATTCTGAAATTTTTTGCTTTTTCCTGTTAATCCTAGCATGATAAAGAAGATTCAAAGAGAGTGAGATGCCAGCTCCTTTCATTCAGTCAGTAGCTTCAAACATTTCTGGTATATGAAAAACATGTTTTTCAATGGTAAAAATCAATGAATATTGTAAATGCACAAACAGTAATATCTCCACATTGCAAGGTGCAATTCTGAAATTTTTTGCTTTTTCCTGCTAATCCTAGCATGATAAAGAAGATTCAAAGAGAGTGAGATGCCAGCTCCTTTCATTCAGTCAGTAGCTTCAAACATTTCTGGTATATGAAAAACATGTTTTTCAATGGCAAAAATCAATGAATATTGTAAATGCACAAACAGTAATATCTCCACATTGCACGGTGCAATTCTGAAATTTTTAGCTTTTTCCTGTTAATCCTAGCATGATAAAGAAGATTCAAAGAGAGTGAGATGCCAGCTCCTTTCATTCAGTCAGTAGCTTCAAACATTTCTGGTATATGAAAAACATGTTTTTCAATGGCAAAAATCAATGAATATTGTAAATGCACAAACAGTAATATCTCCACATTGCAAGGTGCAATTCTGAAATTTTTTGCTTTTTCCTGCTAATCCTAGCATGATAAAGAAGATTCAAAGAGAGTGAGATGCCAGCTCCTTTCATTCAGTCAGTAGCTTCAAACATTTCTGGTATATGAAAAACATGTTTTTCAATGGCAAAAATCAATGAATATTGTAAATGCACAAACAGTAATATCTCCACATTGCACGGTGCAATTCTGAAATTTTTAGCTTTTTCCTGTTAATCCTAGCATGATAAAGAAGATTCAAAGAGAGTGAGATGCCAGCTCCTTTCATTCAGTCAGTAGCTTCAAACATTTCTGGTATATGAAAAACATGTTTTTCAATGGCAAAAATCAATGAATATTGTAAATGCACAAACAGTAATATCTCCACATTGCAAGGTGCAATTCTGAAATTTTTTGCTTTTTCCTGCTAATCCTAGCATGATAAAGAAGATTCAAAGAGAGTGAGATGCCAGCTCCTTTCATTCAGTCAGTAGCTTCAAACATTTCTGGTATATGAAAAACATGTTTTTCAATGGCAAAAATCAATGAATATTGTAAATGCACAAACAGTAATATCTCCACATTGCAAAGTGCAATTCTGAAATTTTTTGCTTTTTCCTGTTAATCCTAGCATGATAAAGAAGATTCAAAGAGAGTGAGATGCCAGCTCCTTTCATTCAGTCAGTAGCTTCAAACATTTCTGGTATATGAAAAACATGTTTTTCAATGGCAAAAATCAATGAATATTGTAAATGCACAAACAGTAATATCTCCACATTGCAAGGTGCAATTCTGAAATTTTTTGCTTTTTCCTGCTAATCCTAGCATGATAAAGAAGATTCAAAGAGAGTGAGATGCCAGCTCCTTTCATTCAGTCAGTAGCTTCAAACATTTCTGGTATATGAAAAACATGTTTTTCAATGGCAAAAATCAATGAATATTGTAAATGCACAAACAGTAATATCTCCACATTGCACGGTGCAATTCTGAAATTTTTAGCTTTTTCCTGTTAATCCTAGCATGATAAAGAAGATTCAAAGAGAGTGAGATGCCAGCTCCTTTCATTCAGTCAGTAGCTTCAAACATTTCTGGTATATGAAAAACATGTTTTTCAATGGCAAAAATCAATGAATATTGTAAATGCACAAACAGTAATATCTCCACATTGCACGGTGCAATTCTGAAATTTTTAGCTTTTTCCTGTTAATCCTAGCATGATAAAGAAGATTCAAAGAGAGTGAGATGCCAGCTCCTTTCATTCAGTCAGTAGCTTCAAACATTTCTGGTATATGAAAAACATGTTTTTCAATGGCAAAAATCAATGAATATTGTAAATGCACAAACAGTAATATCTCCACATTGCAAGGTGCAATTCTGAAATTTTTTGCTTTTTCCTGCTAATCCTAGCATGATAAAGAAGATTCAAAGAGAGTGAGATGCCAGCTCCTTTCATTCAGTCAGTAGCTTCAAACATTTCTGGTATATGAAAAACATGTTTTTCAATGGCAAAAATCAATGAATGTTGTAAATGCACAAACAGTAATATCTCCACATTGCACGGTGCAATTCTGAAATTTTTAGCTTTTTCCTGTTAATCCTAGCATGATAAAGAAGATTCAAAGAGAGTGAGATGCCAGCTCCTTTCATTCAGTCAGTAGCTTCAAACATTTCTGGTATATGAAAAACATGTTTTTCAATGGCAAAAATCAATGAATATTGTAAATGCACAAACAGTAATATCTCCACATTGCAAGGTGCAATTCTGAAATTTTTTGCTTTTTCCTGCTAATGCTAGCATGATAAAGAAGATTCAAAGAGAGTGAGATGCCAGCTCCTTTCATTCAGTCAGTAGCTTCAAACATTTCTGGTATATGAAAAACATGTTTTTCAATGGCAAAAATCAATGAATATTGTAAATGCACAAACAGTAATATCTCCACATTGCACGGTGCAATTCTGAAATTTTTAGCTTTTTCCTGTTAATCCTAGCATGATAAAGAAGATTCAAAGAGAGTGAGATGCCAGCTCCTTTCATTCAGTCAGTAGCTTCAAACATTTCTGGTATATGAAAAACGTTTTTCAATGGCAAAAATCAATGAATATTGTAAATGCACAAACAGTAATATCTCCACATTGCAAGGTGCAATTCTGAAATTTTTTGCTTTTTCCTGCTAATCCTAGCATGATAAAGAAGATTCAAAGAGAGTGAGATGCCAGCTCCTTTCATTCAGTCAGTAGCTTCAAACATTTCTGGTATATGAAAAACATGTTTTTCAATGGCAAAAATCAATGAATATTGTAAATGCACAAACAGTAATATCTCCACATTGCACGGTGCAATTCTGAAATTTTTAGCTTTTTCTTGTTAATCCTAGCATGATAAAGAAGATTCAAAGAGAGTGAGATGCCAGCTCCTTTCATTCAGTCAGTAGCTTCAAACATTTCTGGTATATGAAAAACGTTTTTCAATGGCAAAAATCAATGAATATTGTAAATGCACAAACAGTAATATCTCCACATTGCAAGGTGCAATTCTGAAATTTTTTGCTTTTTCCTGCTAATCCTAGCATGATAAAGAAGATTCAAAGAGAGTGAGATGCCAGCTCCTTTCATTCAGTCAGTAGCTTCAAACATTTCTGGTATATGAAAAACATGTTTTTCAATGGCAAAAATCAATGAATATTGTAAATGCACAAACAGTAATATCTCCACATTGCACGGTGCAATTCTGAAATTTTTAGCTTTTTCTTGTTAATCCTAGCATGATAAAGAAGATTCAAAGAGAGTGAGATGCCAGCTCCTTTCATTCAGTCAGTAGCTTCAAACATTTCTGGTATATGAAAAACATGTTTTTCAATGGCAAAAATCAATGAATATTGTAAATGCACAAACAGTAATATCTCCACATTGCACGGTGCAATTCTGAAATTTTTAGCTTTTTCCTGTTAATCCTAGCATGATAAAGAAGATTCAAAGAGAGTGAGATGCCAGCTCCTTTCATTCAGTCAGTAGCTTCAAACATTTCTGGTATATGAAAAACATGTTTTTCAATGGCAAAAATCAATGAATATTGTAAATGCACAAACAGTAATATCTCCACATTGCAAGGTGCAATTCTGAAATTTTTTGCTTTTTCCTGCTAATCCTAGCATGATAAAGAAGATTCAAAGAGAGTGAGATGCCAGCTCCTTTCATTCAGTCAGTAGCTTCAAACATTTCTGGTATATGAAAAACATGTTTTTCAATGGCAAAAATCAATGAATATTGTAAATGCACAAACAGTAATATCTCCACATTGCACGGTGCAATTCTGAAATTTTTAGCTTTTTCCTGTTAATCCTAGCATGATAAAGAAGATTCAAAGAGAGTGAGATGCCAGCTCCTTTCATTCAGTCAGTAGCTTCAAACATTTCTGGTATATGAAAAACATGTTTTTCAATGGCAAAAATCAATGAATATTGTAAATGCACAAACAGTAATATCTCCACATTGCAAGGTGCAATTCTGAAATTTTTTGCTTTTTCCTGCTAATCCTAGCATGATAAAGAAGATTCAAAGAGAGTGAGATGCCAGCTCCTTTCATTCAGTCAGTAGCTTCAAACATTTCTGGTATATGAAAAACATGTTTTTCAATGGCAAAAATCAATGAATATTGTAAATGCACAAACAGTAATATCTCCACATTGCAAAGTGCAATTCTGAAATTTTTTGCTTTTTCCTGTTAATCCTAGCATGATAAAGAAGATTCAAAGAGAGTGAGATGCCAGCTCCTTTCATTCAGTCAGTAGCTTCAAACATTTCTGGTATATGAAAAACATGTTTTTCAATGGCAAAAATCAATGAATATTGTAAATGCACAAACAGTAATATCTCCACATTGCAAGGTGCAATTCTGAAATTTTTTGCTTTTTCCTGCTAATCCTAGCATGATAAAGAAGATTCAAAGAGAGTGAGATGCCAGCTCCTTTCATTCAGTCAGTAGCTTCAAACATTTCTGGTATATGAAAAACATGTTTTTCAATGGCAAAAATCAATGAATATTGTAAATGCACAAACAGTAATATCTCCACATTGCACGGTGCAATTCTGAAATTTTTAGCTTTTTCCTGTTAATCCTAGCATGATAAAGAAGATTCAAAGAGAGTGAGATGCCAGCTCCTTTCATTCAGTCAGTAGCTTCAAACATTTCTGGTATATGAAAAACATGTTTTTCAATGGCAAAAATCAATGAATATTGTAAATGCACAAACAGTAATATCTCCACATTGCACGGTGCAATTCTGAAATTTTTAGCTTTTTCCTGTTAATCCTAGCATGATAAAGAAGATTCAAAGAGAGTGAGATGCCAGCTCCTTTCATTCAGTCAGTAGCTTCAAACATTTCTGGTATATGAAAAACATGTTTTTCAATGGCAAAAATCAATGAATATTGTAAATGCACAAACAGTAATATCTCCACATTGCAAGGTGCAATTCTGAAATTTTTTGCTTTTTCCTGCTAATCCTAGCATGATAAAGAAGATTCAAAGAGAGTGAGATGCCAGCTCCTTTCATTCAGTCAGTAGCTTCAAACATTTCTGGTATATGAAAAACATGTTTTTCAATGGCAAAAATCAATGAATGTTGTAAATGCACAAACAGTAATATCTCCACATTGCACGGTGCAATTCTGAAATTTTTAGCTTTTTCCTGTTAATCCTAGCATGATAAAGAAGATTCAAAGAGAGTGAGATGCCAGCTCCTTTCATTCAGTCAGTAGCTTCAAACATTTCTGGTATATGAAAAACATGTTTTTCAATGGCAAAAATCAATGAATATTGTAAATGCACAAACAGTAATATCTCCACATTGCAAGGTGCAATTCTGAAATTTTTTGCTTTTTCCTGCTAATGCTAGCATGATAAAGAAGATTCAAAGAGAGTGAGATGCCAGCTCCTTTCATTCAGTCAGTAGCTTCAAACATTTCTGGTATATGAAAAACATGTTTTTCAATGGCAAAAATCAATGAATATTGTAAATGCACAAACAGTAATATCTCCACATTGCACGGTGCAATTCTGAAATTTTTAGCTTTTTCCTGTTAATCCTAGCATGATAAAGAAGATTCAAAGAGAGTGAGATGCCAGCTCCTTTCATTCAGTCAGTAGCTTCAAACATTTCTGGTATATGAAAAACGTTTTTCAATGGCAAAAATCAATGAATATTGTAAATGCACAAACAGTAATATCTCCACATTGCAAGGTGCAATTCTGAAATTTTTTGCTTTTTCCTGCTAATCCTAGCATGATAAAGAAGATTCAAAGAGAGTGAGATGCCAGCTCCTTTCATTCAGTCAGTAGCTTCAAACATTTCTGGTATATGAAAAACATGTTTTTCAATGGCAAAAATCAATGAATATTGTAAATGCACAAACAGTAATATCTCCACATTGCACGGTGCAATTCTGAAATTTTTAGCTTTTTCTTGTTAATCCTAGCATGATAAAGAAGATTCAAAGAGAGTGAGATGCCAGCTCCTTTCATTCAGTCAGTAGCTTCAAACATTTCTGGTATATGAAAAACGTTTTTCAATGGCAAAAATCAATGAATATTGTAAATGCACAAACAGTAATATCTCCACATTGCAAGGTGCAATTCTGAAATTTTTTGCTTTTTCCTGCTAATCCTAGCATGATAAAGAAGATTCAAAGAGAGTGAGATGCCAGCTCCTTTCATTCAGTCAGTAGCTTCAAACATTTCTGGTATATGAAAAACATGTTTTTCAATGGCAAAAATCAATGAATATTGTAAATGCACAAACAGTAATATCTCCACATTGCACGGTGCAATTCTGAAATTTTTAGCTTTTTCTTGTTAATCCTAGCATGATAAAGAAGATTCAAAGAGAGTGAGATGCCAGCTCCTTTCATTCAGTCAGTAGCTTCAAACATTTCTGGTATATGAAAAACATGTTTTTCAATGGCAAAAATCAATGAATATTGTAAATGCACAAACAGTAATATCTCCACATTGCACGGTGCAATTCTGAAATTTTTAGCTTTTTCCTGTTAATCCTAGCATGATAAAGAAGATTCAAAGAGAGTGAGATGCCAGCTCCTTTCATTCAGTCAGTAGCTTCAAACATTTCTGGTATATGAAAAACGTTTTTCAATGGCAAAAATCAATGAATATTGTAAATGCACAAACAGTAATATCTCCACATTGCAAGGTGCAATTCTGAAATTTTTTGCTTTTTCCTGCTAATCCTAGCATGATAAAGAAGATTCAAAGAGAGTGAGATGCCAGCTCCTTTCATTCAGTCAGTAGCTTCAAACATTTCTGGTATATGAAAAACATGTTTTTCAATGGCAAAAATCAATGAATATTGTAAATGCACAAACAGTAATATCTCCACATTGCACGGTGCAATTCTGAAATTTTTAGCTTTTTCTTGTTAATCCTAGCATGATAAAGAAGATTCAAAGAGAGTGAGATGCCAGCTCCTTTCATTCAGTCAGTAGCTTCAAACATTTCTGGTATATGAAAAACATGTTTTTCAATGGCAAAAATCAATGAATATTGTAAATGCACAAACAGTAATATCTCCACATTGCAAGGTGTAATTCTGAAATTTTTTGCTTTTTCCTGCTAATCCTAGCATGATAAAGAAGATTCAAAGAGAGTGAGATGCCAGCTCCTTTCATTCAGTCAGTAGCTTCAAACATTTCTGGTATATGAAAAACATGTTTTTCAATGGCAAAAATCAATGAATATTGTAAATGCACAAACAGTAATATCTCCACATTGCACGGTGCAATTCTGAAATTTTTAGCTTTTTCCTGTTAATCCTAGCATGATAAAGAAGATTCAAAGAGAGTGAGATGCCAGCTCCTTTCATTCAGTCAGTAGCTTCAAACATTTCTGGTATATGAAAAACATGTTTTTCAATGGCAAAAATCAATGAATATTGTAAATGCACAAACAGTAATATCTCCACATTGCAAGGTGCAATTCTGAAATTTTTTGCTTTTTCCTGCTAATCCTAGCATGATAAAGAAGATTCAAAGAGAGTGAGATGCCAGCTCCTTTCATTCAGTCAGTAGCTTCAAACATTTCTGGTATATGAAAAACATGTTTTTCAATGGCAAAAATCAATGAATATTGTAAATGCACAAACAGTAATATCTCCACATTGCAAGGTGCAATTCTGAAATTTTTTGCTTTTTCCTGTTAATCCTAGCATGATAAAGAAGATTCAAAGAGAGTGAGATGCCAGCTCCTTTCATTCAGTCAGTAGCTTCAAACATTTCTGGTATATGAAAAACATGTTTTTCAATGGCAAAAATCAATGAATATTGTAAATGCACAAACAGTAATATCTCCACATTGCAAGGTGCAATTCTGAAATTTTTTGCTTTTTCCTGTTAATCCTAGCATGATAAAGAAGATTCAAAGAGAGTGAGATGCCAGCTCCTTTCATTCAGTCAGTAGCTTCAAACATTTCTGGTATATGAAAAACATGTTTTTCAATGGCAAAAATCAATGAATATTGTAAATGCACAAACAGTAATATCTCCACATTGCAAGGTGCAATTCTGAAATTTTTTGCTTTTTCCTGCTAATCCTAGCATGATAAAGAAGATTCAAAGAGAGTGAGATGCCAGCTCCTTTCATTCAGTCAGTAGCTTCAAACATTTCTGGTATATGAAAAACATGTTTTTCAATGGCAAAAATCAATGAATGTTGTAAATGCACAAACAGTAATATCTCCACATTGCACGGTGCAATTCTGAAATTTTTAGCTTTTTCCTGTTAATCCTAGCATGATAAAGAAGATTCAAAGAGAGTGAGATGCCAGCTCCTTTCATTCAGTCAGTAGCTTCAAACATTTCTGGTATATGAAAAACATGTTTTTCAATGGCAAAAATCAATGAATATTGTAAATGCACAAACAGTAATATCTCCACATTGCAAGGTGCAATTCTGAAATTTTTTGCTTTTTCCTGCTAATCCTAGCATGATAAAGAATATTCAAAGAGAGTGAGATGCCAGCTCCTTTCATTCAGTCAGTAGCTTCAAACATTTCTGGTATATGAAAAACATGTTTTTCAATGGCAAAAATCAATGAATATTGTAAATGCACAAACAGTAATATCTCCACATTGCACGGTGCAATTCTGAAATTTTTAGCTTTTTCCTGTTAATCCTAGCATGATAAAGAAGATTCAAAGAGAGTGAGATGCCAGCTCCTTTCATTCAGTCAGTAGCTTCAAACATTTCTGGTATATGAAAAACGTTTTTCAATGGCAAAAATCAATGAATATTGTAAATGCACAAACAGTAATATCTCCACATTGCAAGGTGCAATTCTGAAATTTTTTGCTTTTTCCTGCTAATCCTAGCATGATAAAGAAGATTCAAAGAGAGTGAGATGCCAGCTCCTTTCATTCAGTCAGTAGCTTCAAACATTTCTGGTATATGAAAAACATGTTTTTCAATGGCAAAAATCAATGAATATTGTAAATGCACAAACAGTAATATCTCCACATTGCACGGTGCAATTCTGAAATTTTTAGCTTTTTCCTGTTAATCCTAGCATGATAAAGAAGATTCAAAGAGAGTGAGATGCCAGCTCCTTTCATTCAGTCAGTAGCTTCAAACATTTCTGGTATATGAAAAACATGTTTTTCAATGGCAAAAATCAATGAATATTGTAAATGCACAAACAGTAATATCTCCACATTGCACGGTGCAATTCTGAAATTTTTAGCTTTTTCCTGTTAATCCTAGCATGATAAAGAAGATTCAAAGAGAGTGAGATGCCAGCTCCTTTCATTCAGTCAGTAGCTTCAAACATTTCTGGTATATGAAAAACATGTTTTTCAATGGCAAAAATCAATGAATATTGTAAATGCACAAACAGTAATATCTCCACATTGCAAGGTGCAATTCTGAAATTTTTTGCTTTTTCCTGCTAATCCTAGCATGATAAAGAAGATTCAAAGAGAGTGAGATGCCAGCTCCTTTCATTCAGTCAGTAGCTTCAAACATTTCTGGTATATGAAAAACATGTTTTTCAATGGCAAAAATCAATGAATATTGTAAATGCACAAACAGTAATATCTCCACATTGCAAAGTGCAATTCTGAAATTTTTTGCTTTTTCCTGTTAATCCTAGCATGATAAAGAAGATTCAAAGAGAGTGAGATGCCAGCTCCTTTCATTCAGTCAGTAGCTTCAAACATTTCTGGTATATGAAAAACATGTTTTTCAATGGCAAAAATCAATGAATATTGTAAATGCACAAACAGTAATATCTCCACATTGCAAGGTGCAATTCTGAAATTTTTTGCTTTTTCCTGCTAATCCTAGCATGATAAAGAAGATTCAAAGAGAGTGAGATGCCAGCTCCTTTCATTCAGTCAGTAGCTTCAAACATTTCTGGTATATGAAAAACATGTTTTTCAATGGCAAAAATCAATGAATATTGTAAATGCACAAACAGTAATATCTCCACATTGCACGGTGCAATTCTGAAATTTTTAGCTTTTTCCTGTTAATCCTAGCATGATAAAGAAGATTCAAAGAGAGTGAGATGCCAGCTCCTTTCATTCAGTCAGTAGCTTCAAACATTTCTGGTATATGAAAAACATGTTTTTCAATGGCAAAAATCAATGAATATTGTAAATGCACAAACAGTGATATCTCCACATTGCACAGTGCAATTCTGAAATTTTTAGCTTTTTCCTGTTAATCCTAGCATGATAAAGAAGATTCAAAGAGTGAGATGCCAGCTCCTTTCATTCAGTCAGTAGCTTCAAACATTTCTGGTATATGAAAAACATGTTTTTCAATGGCAAAAATCAATGAATATTGTAAATGCACAAACAGTAATATCTCCACATTGCAAGGTGCAATTCTGAAATTTTTTGCTTTTTCCTGCTAATCCTAGCATGATAAAGAAGATTCAAAGAGAGTGAGATGCCAGCTCCTTTCATTCAGTCAGTAGCTTCAAACATTTCTGGTATATGAAAAACATGTTTTTCAATGGCAAAAATCAATGAATGTTGTAAATGCACAAACAGTAATATCTCCACATTGCACGGTGCAATTCTGAAATTTTTAGCTTTTTCCTGTTAATCCTAGCATGATAAAGAAGATTCAAAGAGAGTGAGATGCCAGCTCCTTTCATTGTCAGTAGCTTCAAACATTTCTGGTATATGAAAAACATGTTTTTCAATGGCAAAAATCAATGAATATTGTAAATGCACAAACAGTAATATTTCCACATTGCAAGGTGCAATTCTGAAATTTTTTGCTTTTTCCTGCTAATGCTAGCATGATAAAGAAGATTCAAAGAGAGTGAGATGCCAGCTCCATTCATTCAGTCAGTAGCTTCAAACATTTCTGGTATATGAAAAACATGTTTTTCAATGGCAAAAATCAATGAATATTGTAAATGCACAAACAGTAATATCTCCACATTGCACGGTGCAATTCTGAAATTTTTAGCTTTTTCCTGTTAATCCTAGCATGATAAAGAAGATTCAAAGAGAGTGAGATGCCAGCTCCTTTCATTCAGTCAGTAGCTTCAAACATTTCTGGTATATGAAAAACGTTTTTCAATGGCAAAAATCAATGAATATTGTAAATGCACAAACAGTAATATCTCCACATTGCAAGGTGCAATTCTGAAATTTTTTGCTTTTTCCTGTTAATCCTAGCATGATAAAGAAGATTCAAAGAGAGTGAGATGCCAGCTCCTTTCATTCAGTCAGTAGCTTCAAACATTTCTGGTATATGAAAAACATGTTTTTCAATGGCAAAAATCAATGAATATTGTAAATGCACAAACAGTAATATCTCCACATTGCAAGGTGCAATTCTGAAATTTTTTGCTTTTTCCTGCTAATCCTAGCATGATAAAGAAGATTCAAAGAGAGTGAGATGCCAGCTCCTTTCATTCAGTCAGTAGCTTCAAACATTTCTGGTATATGAAAAACATGTTTTTCAATGGCAAAAATCAATGAATGTTGTAAATGCACAAACAGTAATATCTCCACATTGCACGGTGCAATTCTGAAATTTTTAGCTTTTTCCTGTTAATCCTAGCATGATAAAGAAGATTCAAAGAGAGTGAGATGCCAGCTCCTTTCATTCAGTCAGTAGCTTCAAACATTTCTGGTATATGAAAAACATGTTTTTCAATGGCAAAAATCAATGAATATTGTAAATGCACAAACAGTAATATCTCCACATTGCAAGGTGCAATTCTGAAATTTTTTGCTTTTTCCTGCTAATCCTAGCATGATAAAGAATATTCAAAGAGAGTGAGATGCCAGCTCCTTTCATTCAGTCAGTAGCTTCAAACATTTCTGGTATATGAAAAACATGTTTTTCAATGGCAAAAATCAATGAATATTGTAAATGCACAAACAGTAATATCTCCACATTGCACGGTGCAATTCTGAAATTTTTAGCTTTTTCCTGTTAATCCTAGCATGATAAAGAAGATTCAAAGAGAGTGAGATGCCAGCTCCTTTCATTCAGTCAGTAGCTTCAAACATTTCTGGTATATGAAAAACGTTTTTCAATGGCAAAAATCAATGAATATTGTAAATGCACAAACAGTAATATCTCCACATTGCAAGGTGCAATTCTGAAATTTTTTGCTTTTTCCTGCTAATCCTAGCATGATAAAGAAGATTCAAAGAGAGTGAGATGCCAGCTCCTTTCATTCAGTCAGTAGCTTCAAACATTTCTGGTATATGAAAAACATGTTTTTCAATGGCAAAAATCAATGAATATTGTAAATGCACAAACAGTAATATCTCCACATTGCACGGTGCAATTCTGAAATTTTTAGCTTTTTCCTGTTAATCCTAGCATGATAAAGAAGATTCAAAGAGAGTGAGATGCCAGCTCCTTTCATTCAGTCAGTAGCTTCAAACATTTCTGGTATATGAAAAACATGTTTTTCAATGGCAAAAATCAATGAATATTGTAAATGCACAAACAGTAATATCTCCACATTGCACGGTGCAATTCTGAAATTTTTAGCTTTTTCCTGTTAATCCTAGCATGATAAAGAAGATTCAAAGAGAGTGAGATGCCAGCTCCTTTCATTCAGTCAGTAGCTTCAAACATTTCTGGTATATGAAAAACATGTTTTTCAATGGCAAAAATCAATGAATATTGTAAATGCACAAACAGTAATATCTCCACATTGCAAGGTGCAATTCTGAAATTTTTTGCTTTTTCCTGCTAATCCTAGCATGATAAAGAAGATTCAAAGAGAGTGAGATGCCAGCTCCTTTCATTCAGTCAGTAGCTTCAAACATTTCTGGTATATGAAAAACATGTTTTTCAATGGCAAAAATCAATGAATATTGTAAATGCACAAACAGTAATATCTCCACATTGCAAAGTGCAATTCTGAAATTTTTTGCTTTTTCCTGTTAATCCTAGCATGATAAAGAAGATTCAAAGAGAGTGAGATGCCAGCTCCTTTCATTCAGTCAGTAGCTTCAAACATTTCTGGTATATGAAAAACATGTTTTTCAATGGCAAAAATCAATGAATATTGTAAATGCACAAACAGTAATATCTCCACATTGCAAGGTGCAATTCTGAAATTTTTTGCTTTTTCCTGCTAATCCTAGCATGATAAAGAAGATTCAAAGAGAGTGAGATGCCAGCTCCTTTCATTCAGTCAGTAGCTTCAAACATTTCTGGTATATGAAAAACATGTTTTTCAATGGCAAAAATCAATGAATATTGTAAATGCACAAACAGTAATATCTCCACATTGCACGGTGCAATTCTGAAATTTTTAGCTTTTTCCTGTTAATCCTAGCATGATAAAGAAGATTCAAAGAGAGTGAGATGCCAGCTCCTTTCATTCAGTCAGTAGCTTCAAACATTTCTGGTATATGAAAAACATGTTTTTCAATGGCAAAAATCAATGAATATTGTAAATGCACAAACAGTGATATCTCCACATTGCACAGTGCAATTCTGAAATTTTTAGCTTTTTCCTGTTAATCCTAGCATGATAAAGAAGATTCAAAGAGTGAGATGCCAGCTCCTTTCATTCAGTCAGTAGCTTCAAACATTTCTGGTATATGAAAAACATGTTTTTCAATGGCAAAAATCAATGAATATTGTAAATGCACAAACAGTAATATCTCCACATTGCAAGGTGCAATTCTGAAATTTTTTGCTTTTTCCTGCTAATCCTAGCATGATAAAGAAGATTCAAAGAGAGTGAGATGCCAGCTCCTTTCATTCAGTCAGTAGCTTCAAACATTTCTGGTATATGAAAAACATGTTTTTCAATGGCAAAAATCAATGAATGTTGTAAATGCACAAACAGTAATATCTCCACATTGCACGGTGCAATTCTGAAATTTTTAGCTTTTTCCTGTTAATCCTAGCATGATAAAGAAGATTCAAAGAGAGTGAGATGCCAGCTCCTTTCATTGTCAGTAGCTTCAAACATTTCTGGTATATGAAAAACATGTTTTTCAATGGCAAAAATCAATGAATATTGTAAATGCACAAACAGTAATATTTCCACATTGCAAGGTGCAATTCTGAAATTTTTTGCTTTTTCCTGCTAATGCTAGCATGATAAAGAAGATTCAAAGAGAGTGAGATGCCAGCTCCATTCATTCAGTCAGTAGCTTCAAACATTTCTGGTATATGAAAAACATGTTTTTCAATGGCAAAAATCAATGAATATTGTAAATGCACAAACAGTAATATCTCCACATTGCACGGTGCAATTCTGAAATTTTTAGCTTTTTCCTGTTAATCCTAGCATGATAAAGAAGATTCAAAGAGAGTGAGATGCCAGCTCCTTTCATTCAGTCAGTAGCTTCAAACATTTCTGGTATATGAAAAACGTTTTTCAATGGCAAAAATCAATGAATATTGTAAATGCACAAACAGTAATATCTCCACATTGCAAGGTGCAATTCTGAAATTTTTTGCTTTTTCCTGCTAATCCTAGCATGATAAAGAAGATTCAAAGAGAGTGAGATGCCAGCTCCTTTCATTCAGTCAGTAGCTTCAAACATTTCTGGTATATGAAAAACATGTTTTTCAATGGCAAAAATCAATGAATATTGTAAATGCACAAACAGTAATATCTCCACATTGCACGGTGCAATTCTGAAATTTTTAGCTTTTTCTTGTTAATCCTAGCATGATAAAGAAGATTCAAAGAGAGTGAGATGCCAGCTCCTTTCATTCAGTCAGTAGCTTCAAACATTTCTGGTATATGAAAAACGTTTTTCAATGGCAAAAATCAATGAATATTGTAAATGCACAAACAGTAATATCTCCACATTGCAAGGTGCAATTCTGAAATTTTTTGCTTTTTCCTGCTAATCCTAGCATGATAAAGAAGATTCAAAGAGAGTGAGATGCCAGCTCCTTTCATTCAGTCAGTAGCTTCAAACATTTCTGGTATATGAAAAACATGTTTTTCAATGGCAAAAATCAATGAATATTGTAAATGCACAAACAGTAATATCTCCACATTGCACGGTGCAATTCTGAAATTTTTAGCTTTTTCTTGTTAATCCTAGCATGATAAAGAAGATTCAAAGAGAGTGAGATGCCAGCTCCTTTCATTCAGTCAGTAGCTTCAAACATTTCTGGTATATGAAAAACATGTTTTTCAATGGCAAAAATCAATGAATATTGTAAATGCACAAACAGTAATATCTCCACATTGCAAGGTGCAATTCTGAAATTTTTTGCTTTTTCCTGCTAATCCTAGCATGATAAAGAAGATTCAAAGAGAGTGAGATGCCAGCTCCTTTCATTCAGTCAGTAGCTTCAAACATTTCTGGTATATGAAAAACATGTTTTTCAATGGCAAAAATCAATGAATATTGTAAATGCACAAACAGTAATATCTCCACATTGCACGGTGCAATTCTGAAATTTTTAGCTTTTTCCTGTTAATCCTAGCATGATAAAGAAGATTCAAAGAGAGTGAGATGCCAGCTCCTTTCATTCAGTCAGTAGCTTCAAACATTTCTGGTATATGAAAAACATGTTTTTCAATGGCAAAAATCAATGAATATTGTAAATGCACAAACAGTAATATCTCCACATTGCAAGGTGCAATTCTGAAATTTTTTGCTTTTTCCTGTTAATCCTAGCATGATAAAGAAGATTCAAAGAGAGTGAGATGCCAGCTCCTTTCATTCAGTCAGTAGCTTCAAACATTTCTGGTATATGAAAAACATGTTTTTCAATGGCAAAAATCAATGAATATTGTAAATGCACAAACAGTAATATCTCCACATTGCAAGGTGCAATTCTGAAATTTTTTGCTTTTTCCTGCTAATCCTAGCATGATAAAGAAGATTCAAAGAGAGTGAGATGCCAGCTCCTTTCATTCAGTCAGTAGCTTCAAACATTTCTGGTATATGAAAAACATGTTTTTCAATGGCAAAAATCAATGAATATTGTAAATGCACAAACAGTAATATCTCCACATTGCACGGTGCAATTCTGAAATTTTTAGCTTTTTCCTGTTAATCCTAGCATGATAAAGAAGATTCAAAGAGAGTGAGATGCCAGCTCCTTTCATTCAGTCAGTAGCTTCAAACATTTCTGGTATATGAAAAACATGTTTTTCAATGGCAAAAATCAATGAATATTGTAAATGCACAAACAGTAATATCTCCACATTGCAAGGTGCAATTCTGAAATTTTTTGCTTTTTCCTGCTAATCCTAGCATGATAAAGAAGATTCAAAGAGAGTGAGATGCCAGCTCCTTTCATTCAGTCAGTAGCTTCAAACATTTCTGGTATATGAAAAACATGTTTTTCAATGGCAAAAATCAATGAATATTGTAAATGCACAAACAGTAATATCTCCACATTGCACGGTGCAATTCTGAAATTTTTAGCTTTTTCCTGTTAATCCTAGCATGATAAAGAAGATTCAAAGAGAGTGAGATGCCAGCTCCTTTCATTCAGTCAGTAGCTTCAAACATTTCTGGTATATGAAAAACATGTTTTTCAATGGCAAAAATCAATGAATATTGTAAATGCACAAACAGTAATATCTCCACATTGCAAGGTGCAATTCTGAAATTTTTTGCTTTTTCCTGCTAATCCTAGCATGATAAAGAAGATTCAAAGAGAGTGAGATGCCAGCTCCTTTCATTCAGTCAGTAGCTTCAAACATTTCTGGTATATGAAAAACATGTTTTTCAATTGCAAAAATCAATGAATATTGTAAATGCACAAACAGTAATATCTCCACATTGCAAAGTGCAATTCTGAAATTTTTTGCTTTTTCCTGTTAATCCTAGCATGATAAAGAAGATTCAAAGAGAGTGAGATGCCAGCTCCTTTCATTCAGTCAGTAGCTTCAAACATTTCTGGTATATGAAAAACATGTTTTTCAATGGCAAAAATCAATGAATATTGTAAATGCACAAACAGTAATATCTCCACATTGCAAGGTGCAATTCTGAAATTTTTTGCTTTTTCCTGCTAATCCTAGCATGATAAAGAAGATTCAAAGAGAGTGAGATGCCAGCTCCTTTCATTCAGTCAGTAGCTTCAAACATTTCTGGTATATGAAAAACATGTTTTTCAATGGCAAAAATCAATGAATATTGTAAATGCACAAACAGTAATATCTCCACATTGCACGGTGCAATTCTGAAATTTTTAGCTTTTTCCTGTTAATCCTAGCATGATAAAGAAGATTCAAAGAGAGTGAGATGCCAGCTCCTTTCATTCAGTCAGTAGCTTCAAACATTTCTGGTATATGAAAAACATGTTTTTCAATGGCAAAAATCAATGAATATTGTAAATGCACAAACAGTAATATCTCCACATTGCACGGTGCAATTCTGAAATTTTTAGCTTTTTCCTGTTAATCCTAGCATGATAAAGAAGATTCAAAGAGAGTGAGATGCCAGCTCCTTTCATTCAGTCAGTAGCTTCAAACATTTCTGGTATATGAAAAACATGTTTTTCAATGGCAAAAATCAATGAATATTGTAAATGCACAAACAGTAATATCTCCACATTGCAAGGTGCAATTCTGAAATTTTTTGCTTTTTCCTGCTAATCCTAGCATGATAAAGAAGATTCAAAGAGAGTGAGATGCCAGCTCCTTTCATTCAGTCAGTAGCTTCAAACATTTCTGGTATATGAAAAACATGTTTTTCAATGGCAAAAATCAATGAATGTTGTAAATGCACAAACAGTAATATCTCCACATTGCACGGTGCAATTCTGAAATTTTTAGCTTTTTCCTGTTAATCCTAGCATGATAAAGAAGATTCAAAGAGAGTGAGATGCCAGCTCCTTTCATTCAGTCAGTAGCTTCAAACATTTCTGGTATATGAAAAACATGTTTTTCAATGGCAAAAATCAATGAATATTGTAAATGCACAAACAGTAATATCTCCACATTGCACGGTGCAATTCTGAAATTTTTAGCTTTTTCTTGTTAATCCTAGCATGATAAAGAAGATTCAAAGAGAGTGAGATGCCAGCTCCTTTCATTCAGTCAGTAGCTTCAAACATTTCTGGTATATGAAAAACATGTTTTTCAATGGCAAAAATCAATGAATATTGTAAATGCACAAACAGTAATATCTCCACATTGCAAGGTGCAATTCTGAAATTTTTTGCTTTTTCCTGCTAATCCTAGCATGATAAAGAAGATTCAAAGAGAGTGAGATGCCAGCTCCTTTCATTCAGTCAGTAGCTTCAAACATTTCTGGTATATGAAAAACATGTTTTTCAATGGCAAAAATCAATGAATATTGTAAATGCACAAACAGTAATATCTCCACATTGCACGGTGCAATTCTGAAATTTTTAGCTTTTTCCTGTTAATCCTAGCATGATAAAGAAGATTCAAAGAGAGTGAGATGCCAGCTCCTTTCATTCAGTCAGTAGCTTCAAACATTTCTGGTATATGAAAAACATGTTTTTCAATGGCAAAAATCAATGAATATTGTAAATGCACAAACAGTAATATCTCCACATTGCAAGGTGCAATTCTGAAATTTTTTGCTTTTTCCTGTTAATCCTAGCATGATAAAGAAGATTCAAAGAGAGTGAGATGCCAGCTCCTTTCATTCAGTCAGTAGCTTCAAACATTTCTGGTATATGAAAAACATGTTTTTCAATGGCAAAAATCAATGAATATTGTAAATGCACAAACAGTAATATCTCCACATTGCAAGGTGCAATTCTGAAATTTTTTGCTTTTTCCTGCTAATCCTAGCATGATAAAGAAGATTCAAAGAGAGTGAGATGCCAGCTCCTTTCATTCAGTCAGTAGCTTCAAACATTTCTGGTATATGAAAAACATGTTTTTCAATGGCAAAAATCAATGAATATTGTAAATGCACAAACAGTAATATCTCCACATTGCACGGTGCAATTCTGAAATTTTTAGCTTTTTCCTGTTAATCCTAGCATGATAAAGAAGATTCAAAGAGAGTGAGATGCCAGCTCCTTTCATTCAGTCAGTAGCTTCAAACATTTCTGGTATATGAAAAACATGTTTTTCAATGGCAAAAATCAATGAATATTGTAAATGCACAAACAGTAATATCTCCACATTGCAAGGTGCAATTCTGAAATTTTTTGCTTTTTCCTGCTAATCCTAGCATGATAAAGAAGATTCAAAGAGAGTGAGATGCCAGCTCCTTTCATTCAGTCAGTAGCTTCAAACATTTCTGGTATATGAAAAACATGTTTTTCAATGGCAAAAATCAATGAATATTGTAAATGCACAAACAGTAATATCTCCACATTGCACGGTGCAATTCTGAAATTTTTAGCTTTTTCCTGTTAATCCTAGCATGATAAAGAAGATTCAAAGAGAGTGAGATGCCAGCTCCTTTCATTCAGTCAGTAGCTTCAAACATTTCTGGTATATGAAAAACATGTTTTTCAATGGCAAAAATCAATGAATATTGTAAATGCACAAACAGTAATATCTCCACATTGCAAGGTGCAATTCTGAAATTTTTTGCTTTTTCCTGCTAATCCTAGCATGATAAAGAAGATTCAAAGAGAGTGAGATGCCAGCTCCTTTCATTCAGTCAGTAGCTTCAAACATTTCTGGTATATGAAAAACATGTTTTTCAATTGCAAAAATCAATGAATATTGTAAATGCACAAACAGTAATATCTCCACATTGCAAAGTGCAATTCTGAAATTTTTTGCTTTTTCCTGTTAATCCTAGCATGATAAAGAAGATTCAAAGAGAGTGAGATGCCAGCTCCTTTCATTCAGTCAGTAGCTTCAAACATTTCTGGTATATGAAAAACATGTTTTTCAATGGCAAAAATCAATGAATATTGTAAATGCACAAACAGTAATATCTCCACATTGCAAGGTGCAATTCTGAAATTTTTTGCTTTTTCCTGCTAATCCTAGCATGATAAAGAAGATTCAAAGAGAGTGAGATGCCAGCTCCTTTCATTCAGTCAGTAGCTTCAAACATTTCTGGTATATGAAAAACATGTTTTTCAATGGCAAAAATCAATGAATATTGTAAATGCACAAACAGTAATATCTCCACATTGCACGGTGCAATTCTGAAATTTTTAGCTTTTTCCTGTTAATCCTAGCATGATAAAGAAGATTCAAAGAGAGTGAGATGCCAGCTCCTTTCATTCAGTCAGTAGCTTCAAACATTTCTGGTATATGAAAAACATGTTTTTCAATGGCAAAAATCAATGAATATTGTAAATGCACAAACAGTAATATCTCCACATTGCACGGTGCAATTCTGAAATTTTTAGCTTTTTCCTGTTAATCCTAGCATGATAAAGAAGATTCAAAGAGAGTGAGATGCCAGCTCCTTTCATTCAGTCAGTAGCTTCAAACATTTCTGGTATATGAAAAACATGTTTTTCAATGGCAAAAATCAATGAATATTGTAAATGCACAAACAGTAATATCTCCACATTGCAAGGTGCAATTCTGAAATTTTTTGCTTTTTCCTGCTAATCCTAGCATGATAAAGAAGATTCAAAGAGAGTGAGATGCCAGCTCCTTTCATTCAGTCAGTAGCTTCAAACATTTCTGGTATATGAAAAACATGTTTTTCAATGGCAAAAATCAATGAATGTTGTAAATGCACAAACAGTAATATCTCCACATTGCACGGTGCAATTCTGAAATTTTTAGCTTTTTCCTGTTAATCCTAGCATGATAAAGAAGATTCAAAGAGAGTGAGATGCCAGCTCCTTTCATTCAGTCAGTAGCTTCAAACATTTCTGGTATATGAAAAACATGTTTTTCAATGGCAAAAATCAATGAATATTGTAAATGCACAAACAGTAATATCTCCACATTGCAAGGTGCAATTCTGAAATTTTTTGCTTTTTCCTGCTAATGCTAGCATGATAAAGAAGATTCAAAGAGAGTGAGATGCCAGCTCCTTTCATTCAGTCAGTAGCTTCAAACATTTCTGGTATATGAAAAACATGTTTTTCAATGGCAAAAATCAATGAATATTGTAAATGCACAAACAGTAATATCTCCACATTGCACGGTGCAATTCTGAAATTTTTAGCTTTTTCCTGTTAATCCTAGCATGATAAAGAAGATTCAAAGAGAGTGAGATGCCAGCTCCTTTCATTCAGTCAGTAGCTTCAAACATTTCTGGTATATGAAAAACATGTTTTTCAATGGCAAAAATCAATGAATATTGTAAATGCACAAACAGTAATATCTCCACATTGCAAGGTGCAATTCTGAAATTTTTTGCTTTTTCCTGCTAATCCTAGCATGATAAAGAAGATTCAAAGAGAGTGAGATGCCAGCTCCTTTCATTCAGTCAGTAGCTTCAAACATTTCTGGTATATGAAAAACATGTTTTTCAATGGCAAAAATCAATGAATGTTGTAAATGCACAAACAGTAATATCTCCACATTGCAAGGTGCAATTCTGAAATTTTTTGCTTTTTCCTGCTAATGCTAGCATGATAAAGAAGATTCAAAGAGAGTGAGATGCCAGCTCCTTTCATTCAGTCAGTAGCTTCAAACATTTCTGGTATATGAAAAACATGTTTTTCAATGGCAAAAATCAATGAATATTGTAAATGCACAAACAGTAATATCTCCACATTGCACGGTGCAATTCTGAAATTTTTAGCTTTTTCCTGTTAATCCTAGCATGATAAAGAAGATTCAAAGAGAGTG